>NW_026652281.1:86566919-86607597 GCF_009828535.3 Hylobates moloch
GTCCTCTGGGGGCTGGGATGGGAAGATGCAGGAGGTGAACTTCTGGGGTGTGGGTCACACTGTGTCATGATGTAGTGCTTACCTGGGTTTGGTCTGGGAAAATTCAGCAAGCTATCTGCTGCTTATGACAAGTAAGCTTTTCTGTATGTAATGCATCAATAAAGGGTTATTACATTAGATTGGTGTAAAAGTAATTGCGGTTTTTGCAGTTGCTTTTAATTTCTATTTATTGATATGTCTACTTTTCTGTATAAATATCAAACTACAACAAAATGCTTTTTAAAACTGTATCTATGCATGTGTGAACACACAGAATTGGGAAAGGTAAACATCAAATTGTTAACAGCAGTTTTCCCTGGGAGGTGAGATTAAGGGTGATTTCTATCTCTTTCTTCTGCTTATCAGCATTTTTTTTCTTGTAAGGAAAGTGTATTACTTGAGTTTTTTAAAACACAGCTTTTTTAAAAACAGGAGGGGTGGTTCAGCTGAAATTATAAGGAACATAGCCAATTAGCAAAATTAATAACAACCACCACATCATCATCTACTCAACAAATAAAGCACTAAAATGCAGTTTAGGACCTATTCAACCCCAGAGTCTTCTTAATGCAGGCTCCCCTAAAACACAGTGACAGAATTCTTTTGCAGAAGTCACTTGCAGGAGTAAATTCTTTTTCCCTGGCCTGGCCCATAAACCATGAACCAAAACATGAATAAGACAGCTCTGTGTGCCAGGGCATCGCTGTAAAGCCTATCCTCGTCACCCACACCAGCCAGGAGTCAGCCATGTGCAACCAGAAAATAGTTACACAAAAGACAAAGCAGGCAGGAAACTCAAACCCACTCAGCAAAGGTGTGTGATGCCTCCACCTCTGCCAGAACCAGCGGACCTGCAGGGCTATCCCCTCCCCTCCCCTCCCCACATGGTCCTTGCTCATTTTAGATCCCTTTCTAACAGATCAGTCTTCACTCTGCAATGCCCAGATTCACAGGCTCAACTTCTCACTGCCATCCATAAACAGGGAAGAAGATATGTTAGCAAGGTGTGGAGAGACAGCGTTCGTGCGGTTGTGGGTCTGGAGAAGGGTCAGTCATCCAGGTGGAATCATCATCTCACCCTGCCCAAACCAAAATCCTTTAAATACCTGATCCAGATGGATTTGGAGGAAAGGTTGTATGGGGGAGTGAAGTGAAGGGGGACCCCTGGTGGTGACTGCTATCCACAGCAATCCAGCTCTGACCCCAAACTCATTCCCGCCCCACAGAGCCAAACCTCTGGACTCTGCGTGGTGGCTCATGCCTGTAATTTCAGTGCTTTGGGAGGATCACAAGAAGCCAAGAGTTCAAGACCAGCCTGGGCAACATAGCAAGATCCTGTCTCCACAAAAAAAAAAAAATTAAAAATTAGGCGGGGGTGGTGGCACGTGCCTGTGGTCCCAGCTACTCAGGAGGCTGAGGTGGGAGGATTGCTGGAGCCTGGGAGGTCAAGGCTGCAGTGAGCTATGATCATGCCACTGCACTCCAGCCTGGGTGACAGAGTAAGACCTTGTCTCAAAAAAAAAAAAAAATTCTCTGCCATTCACAGACCTCACTCTTGTCCCTTGGAGGTCTCACCCCTGCCTCTCTCGCCAGAACCCTCTCTGAAGTCTGGCAGACAGGGTTTGCAGAGATCTCTTTCTAGTGGGATTGTAGCACCTCCCACAGGTCAGCTTCCAAACTCTACCCTGACTCTCTGTCTGCAACCAAGCCATATGCCCTCTGTGCCTTGGTTTCTCCATCTCTATACACCCAAGCCCCAAGCCTGTTCACAGAGAAGGGAGAATGGCCTTAGATCTCCGAGAAGCCCCCAAGACCAGCACTGCTGGTGTGGGACCTGGAAGAAACCCACTTCCTTTACAAAGTGAGTAAAGCTTATTTAGGAAAGCACAAGGTTGGGGAGGGGGGGCCGCGGAGGCAACACACTACTGAAGAGAAGACCAAGAACTCTGCCAGGGGCTCAGAAGGCAGCAGAAATCTCTATCTGTAAGAGGCTCCTCCTGGCCCCCCATGGCACCTGCAGGGCCCCCAGAGGCAGCTTCCTGTCCCCTGTAGGAGAACAGGAGGAAATGTTGTCCTAGATTACTGGGGATGGACCAAGTCAGAACAGAACTCAAAAACTAGCAGTGCAAAGCAAGTCCTTGAGAACCATCCCCTCCCCTCAGCCCCCTAGCTGCCTGCCCTTCAGCTGGGGGGTAAACAGAAGTGGGGACATGTCTGGATTAAGAACCCAGAGCAGTAAATGTTCCCTTTCAGATTGTGCAGGGTGTTAGACCCTGGTTCAGTTGTCTCTCTCTTTATTAAAAATTCCATACTTCCCTCCCATACGCTATCCCCTCTGGCCCCTCTGGAATCTCTTCCCTGCCTCCTCTCTCCTCTCCTTCCATCAGAAAGTTTGGTGGAAAGAGATGGCCACACCCTTGCAGTAACAACAGCCAGCTGCCTCCAAGCTGGGAAGCCCCCAGGCCTCTCTCAAGAAAGGGGCTGGTTCCTCAACAGAGGGAATGCTTACCTCTCTCACACACACACACACGCACAAGTGCATACTGACACAAACAGAAAAACACAGGCGTACAGAAGAGGGGTTCACTGTCACACCCAACACACACACAACACACAAACAGGAATATAGAGACATGCACTCCCAGACAGGCACAAAAACACAGAAAAATAAACCCACAGATCCAAATAGAAAGCATTAAACACATAAGGCCACAAACACACTAAAAGACAAACACAAAACACAGAAAGAAGCATCCAATGCGTTAACCCAAAAAAACACCCGCAGGCACAAAGACATCTAAACCCATAAACAGAAGACTCGAAACAAACTCACGGGGATGCAGACGGACAGGTGCAAATATAACACAAATTAGAGCACACACGGCCAACAGCAGCAAGAACAACATGAATACACAGAGGCCACCTCTCAGGCTCAGAGACGTACCCTCAGGAGCTACGACAGGCACACACAGGGCTGTCAACACAGATGTCTTGGGAGAGCAAGAGGGCGGAAGGAGGCCGGTTCTTACAAAACTGGACGTTGGTCAGTTGCTCCCAGCACACAGGCAAGGCCCAGCCAGGCTCTTTCAGAACTCCTTGGCATCCTCTTTCTTGTTTTGGTCCTTAAATTCCTCTCCGCCCCACCACCTTGGCCATTTTCACCCTGAACACCCGGGTGACCCCAACAGCACGATCTCCATCACAGCTAAAGGCGGGAGGGCAGGGAGTGCTGCTGAGGTGGGGGTGGGGGGGGTCTCTCTTGTGTCCCCTCCTGTTGGTTTTCCTCCCCAGTGAGGACTGTACAAAAGAGGGGCTCAAGAAGTTAGGGTTTCCCTGCCCCTCCCAGCTCCAGATGGAGCTCACATGTGGCAAACTCACACTGGGACATTGTCCCTGGACACACTTCAGTGGCTATAGACAGAGGCTGAAAATTGAGGTCAAATCTTTCCAGAAACCCCAGGGCTAAACTGCCCTCCAAACAGCCCCTGATCCTGCCTGAATTTAAATTCCCAGGAGCACTCACTAGCATCTTCCTGCCTTTCCAGCCACAGACCAGCTTAGCCTGACTGATTAATAGGGAGAGATCTGCAACTCATATTTAGCACTAGACTGGCGGGATTTACAGGTAAGAATCGTATTTTAAAAAATAAAGTGCCCACCAGTATCTGCATCCAATGATAGGCTAACGAAATTTTTGTGTGCAGTTAGTTCTGGAACAGTAAACTAAGAAATGAACTCAAAAACCAAACCCAGATTCACTAATATTGAAACATCCACCAAAATAGCACCAAACTTTTAAACCATGCTCGCTTCCTGGAAAATAAAAATATCAATTGTCTTTTTAAACCTCTATAGTATTTTGTCAATTTTTTTTATTACAGCAGAGAATGTATAAATATTTTATTATAAACCAAAGGCCTAAAATAAACAGTTTAGTAAATAGTTATTACATTACAAGGAAAAACATCTGTGGAAACTGCTTTCCATGTAATTATTCTTGCTATTTTACATTAGCGCTCAACGTGAATTTCTTTGGCACTAATGTTTCACTTGTTCTAAATCTTCCTCCTTGTTGCTATTACTAAAATCTTAAAAAGGTGCCAAATCTTAAATGAAGAAAAAAAATGATTCACTAGAAATTATTCATATCACAGTGAGCTGCTACTAAACCTGGCAGGGGTGCAGTATTTTCGGTGAAATTAACATAAAATATACAATTGCAAATTATCCAGGAAATAGCTATGTTCTTTATGGCATGCTTTTACATTGGGAAAAAAAAATGTTCTCCATCTCGCACAAAGCCGCAAACAGCTCCATTCCGGCAAGTTTTAAAGGGAAAGTAATAGATTTGTCAAAGGGGAACGGGCTTTGAAAACGGACTAACAAATAGCTCAGGGGTGGATCAGCCTTAGGTAATTACCAGAGACAACGTCAGCCCTGGACAGCCGGAGTAGATAGAGAAGGCAAGAAAAACAACAGCCCGCAGCTTTCTTCCCCCTCGATTCCAGAGAATGTATTTCCTCTCGAAGGCCTCAGCCCTTTCTCCTAAACACAAGAAAAACTGTAACACCATGTAAAATGCAAATCTCGCTGTAAATATTTTATAAAATTGTTGCATACATCCCAAAAGCTATAGGTCTTAATTGAGAGCAGGCGATTTTTCTAGTCAATATATGGAAATGGAAAATGCTAATTTGTGTTTTTCTACTTATGAAAAACCCTGGAGAACAGCAAGCCACAAATGCACTCACTTTAATATTATAAATATAATTTGGCTCCCTCTCTACCATCCCCACAGCCCTGGCTTTTATCTCCCCGTGGCTGCAGGAGAGAGACAGAGAATCGCTTTCACAGCATCAGCCCGGGAAGGTGGCCTTGGATGCTGTGCAGAGGAGGGGGATGTCAGGCACAGGGCTGTGTGCTTCCCCACCCCCACCTCTTCACCCCCTAGGGATTGGCAGGCAGGGATGGAATATGGCAGGACCACACGCCAGGAAGCACAGCCCAGCCATTCTGTTCCAGCCAGGGGCAGAAGCAAGAAGGATGGCTGGGACTTCGGCCACGTGGCTCCTCTCTGCCCTGTTGGGCCGGCTTGGGCTTCGGGCTCCATCCAACCGCCTAAGAGCTCTCTCTGGGCATCGAGAGATCTCTCTGAAGGTCAGCCCTGGAGCAGCTGTGATGAACAGGAGCAGCTGACAGGATGGCTGGAGCACTCCAAGTTGGGAATGTCTGTTTCCAAACCACAAAAAGAGTAACGCCACTGCCAATGTTCCCCAAGAGCCTGCTCCTCTGGCCAGGGGAAGATCAGCCCACAGCCCAGGCCTCACAATGCACCTCCCAGTGGGAACCTGGGGGAGGAGGGTCTCCTACCTAGAGCTGTCCTATCCACTCCAGTTGCCACTAGCCACATGTGACTACTGAGCAACTGAAATGGGGTGGGTCTACCCTGAGACGTGCTGTCAGTCCAAAATACACACCATATTGTTAAGGTTTAGTATGATAAAAGAATGTTAAAAAAAGGCTCATTCATAATTTTTAAGTTGATTATATGGTACCATCATAATATTTTGGATATATTGGGTTAAACAAAAAGTATACTCTTTAATTTTGCCGGTTTCCTTTTAATTTTTTTTTAAATGTGGCTAGTAGAAAATTTGAAATTGCACTTGTGGCTTGAATCCTATTTCCCTTGGACAGCCTGCTGTAGAGGATGCTCCAGTCTGCCGTGTGCAAGCCTGCCTGGTGTCCACGCATGTCAGTGCCGTTCTCTTAGGTACCGTGTAAATGGGAGGCCCCTGATATTATGATTCTAGAGCTCTGCAGTTCTCAGAGTTTGGGACTCTGCGATTCCAACAATCTGCAAGTCTACAGTTCTAAGAGGGCACAATACTCAGAGATTATATTACTATTGGTTCTCTGCATTTAACACAGACTTTACAAATACCATCATGAAGAGGGCAGGACCGCAGCCCTGGCCTTGTTCATTCCTCAGTCAGAAAGGGCTGGAATATTTGGTAATCACAGCTACCTTCCCCCCATCCTCTCCTAAACTCAAACATAGCTCAACCCTCCCTACGGCAGCCTCCTGGGTGACTCCTACCCTCCCTTACTCTCCCCTGCCCAGAATGCAGAACAGGTCCTCATGGGGAGAGCTTGTCAATCACGCACAACCTCCTTCCCTGGGTAGTATCCGCTTCCTGGAAACTGTTCCTCAACTTCTCCTCAAATGTGTGTATTTGAAGAAAACAGCCAGAAAGATGACAGGAGTGGTGAGAAGGACACATTTAGAGTTAGGTAGCCTGACTATATCTCCAGGCTGTGCAACTTTCTAGCTGTGACAGCTTAGGTGTGTTACTGAACCTCTCCTTGCCTCCATTTCCTTATCTGTCACATGGGAACGGTAACTCCTACTTTATAAAACTTTGAGGGAAAACTGCAATAATGCACCTAAGGTGCCTGGCCATAGCACACACTCCATGAACAGTGGCTCTTATTCCTTTTACCATCATTAACATTTTTGTCATTCCAGAGCTGGAGCTTGGAGCATCATTCCTGGGGGCAGAAGCAGCGAAGGGAAACAGGTGTCAGGCCAGAGTGAAAGCCTGTGTAGAGGAGAAAGGGGGCTGCCTGGAGATTTGTGGGCCCTCGCTGCTGACAGACCCCAGCTGGCTGGTGAGCACGCGCGCTGGGGACAGAGCTGGGTAGGGCATTCCACTGTACAGGAAAGAGCAAGGGAGCCCATCACGCCAAAAGGCTCAGGCCTGGCCCTGCAATCCTGGCTGTGCAGAGACACCTGAAAGTCCAAGGTAAGGGCTGTCTGCTGAAGAAACTCACTGCTTCACTTCCACACACTTTTGGAAATATCCAGGGAAAAACTGAAGTGGTCAGGGGTGATGTTAGGACTGGATGCAAATGGTTTATAACTACTGCAGCACTGTAAATGGTTGCTTCTAAAGGGTCTGAAAGTATTAGGCTGAACCATATGAAAATGTCATTTTGGTAGGTTAAAAACTGGATGCTCAACTTACTATCTTTAACACCTGAAAGTGGGGTGACTATTGGCTGGAATGAAAGGCTACATGGTTTCTAAGAAAGCCCCAGTTTCTGAACTGTGACTTGGAGGCCACACTTCACACCAGGCACCCCGGGCTCAGCAGAAATCCCTCCCTAACTGTACACATGTGTGTGCACACACATAGACACACACAGACATGCATGCAACATGCTTGTCTGCCTTTGAAATAGCTTACAGGTTGGAAGTAAATTAAAAACCAAGAAAGAAGGGAGGGAAAAGACACAGACCCATCTAGGCTTGTGCAATGGCAAATTTCCATGTTCCAGAGAAAAAGTCTGGGTTACTTGGCAGCCTTTAAAACTCAAGGGAAACCTACCCTGCACACTCACCCCACTGCAATCAGTACACAACAATCTGTGCCCAAGTGAAGCTCATTGATGTAAAAGGCTCCAGTCCCTCAGTGTTCCCTGGGAGTGTGCTGAGCACTTGACCATAGATTCCTTAATCCCCTCATTTCACAAATGTGTAAACCAGAGAGGTTAAGGAACCTGCGCAAGGTCACACAGCAAGTGAGTGGCAGAGCCAGATCCCAAGACCCCAGAGCCAGGACTCATAAACAACATGGAACACAGATGGGCTTAGCAGCACTGTGACTAACAGCCCAAATCCAGGTACAACCCAAGCACCCAGCAACAGTAAAATGCACATTTTCCCATATTCACACAGTGCAACAAACACACAGCAATACAAAGGAACACACTCCTGATACACACACAACATGGATGGATCTCACCAACTAAATGTAGAGCCAAAGAAGCCAGACACAAGGACCACAGGATGCATGGGGGCGATTCAACAGAAATGACACTCAGAAACAGGCAAAACTCATCCACCGTGGAAGACATCAGAACAGTGATTGCCTCTGGTAGGGGTACAGGGGTATCAGCTAGAAGGAAGCCTAAAGAAAATCACTGGTGAGGAGGAAGTGCTCGATTTGTTGATGCGGGTGCTGGTTACACAGGTGTACACACTTGTAAAACTGTATCACGCAATACCATAAGATCTGAGCCCTTCACTGTATGTAAGTTAAGCCTCAATTAAAAGGGGCAAGAGGCCAGGTGTGGTGGCTCACTCCTGTAATCCCAGCACTTTGGGAAGCTGAGGCACTTGAGGTCAGGAGTTCGAGACCAGCATGGCCAACATGGTGAAACCCTGTCTCTACTAAAAATACAAAAATCAGCCAGACATGGTGGTGCATGCCTGTAATTCCAGCTACTCAGGAGGCTGGGGCAGAAGAGCGGCTCGAACCCGGGAGGTGGAGGTTGCAGTGAGCTGAGACCGCGCCACTGCACTCCAGCCTGGGTGACACAGCAAGACTGTCCCTAAAAAATAAATCAATAAATAAAAATTAAAAAAATAAAATAAAAGGGGGCAGATCCTCCCAAGTTATGGAGGCAGCAAGGACCCTCACTTGGGCAGCTCTCCCCACAGGATGCGATGAATTTGTGCAGCCCTGCAGGAAGACATCCCAAAGCCAAGCCAGCAGAACCAAGAGTCCCCTAACCAGCCTCACAATTCTAAACTCGGGGTCAGACAGACACAATTCTGGGCAACTTCCCGGTCTCAGTCTTCCATGGCAAAAAGTGACAGGAAGGGCCCCCACAGCAGGGGAGACAAGGCCCAGCAGGGAACCATGCGCCATGGCCTCCCCTCTCTCGTGGGCAGCAGGAAGGAGCCGGCCGACGTTTATTACCCGCCAGCAGCAAGATTGACTGCCGCCCTCCTCTGCCCACACTGCGCCATTAGCTCGTAATGGCCCCGAAGGCTCCCTCGGCCACAGACCCAGGCCGGAGTGAGTGCTCCGGCTCCGACACCAAAGATACTAATGACTACCACATTGCCGAAATAAATCACCGTCACTCAGGAGGGGCTCCAGCCCGGCCGGCGGCCTCCAAACTTCATTTCACGAATTTCCCCTTAATACTCAGCTGCCTTAGTGAGGGGGTTCTCGGGTGGATGCACCATCAGAGAATTTCTCTGATATGATGTTTATAAAGAAGGAGAAAAAAGAAAAAATGGGGACTATTAATCTCTGCAGCTCCACAGGAGTCCACATTGGTGGGAATTTGGAGGTTGGAACAAAATCCTTGTCTGAGACTGGACAAGGCATTCAAGGGTTCGGAGGGGCCCATGTGCTGACGACAGACTAAAAGGGTCTCCTAGAGAACCCGGCTCCCTCTAGGTAGATGCTCTAAATTGGGGACAATTTGGCACGGTGGTGAGGCACACGGGTTCCACAGCCATACCACGCGGGTTCCCATCCTGGCTGTGACATCCGCTGGCTGTGTCACCTTGGGCAGGTCACTTTGCCTCTGTATTCCTCAATTACCCCATCTACAAATGGAGAGAATAGGGGTATCCCTCTGGGGCTGATGTGAGAATTAAGTGCTTAGAACAGGGCCTGGCATGTAAGTGCTATACACTCGTTTGGGATCAATATTACTGTTGTTATTATCGTGTTAAAACTCTGAAACGTCCCACAGGAAGGGAACCTGGTTAACATTGTGAAATGCTCCTTACTCCAATTCAGCCCTGGTATTGTTGAAGTGTGGATCCCAGAAGCTGAGTGACTTGTTCAAGGTCACAAGGCACAGGGTGGGGACAGGCTGGAGTCTAGGCTGTGGCTCATTCACATAAAAGGCAGCGCTCTCTGTAAACATGCAACATCAATGACTACAGGGGTCTGCGCAGCACAGCAAGTGAGCCAGGGAGAGCTGCAGGCTTCTCTCTGGGCTCAGTCAGCCTGTGGTCCCCCCTCGGCCCTGGGACCTGCAGGCGGTGCTCAGGAACACAGCTGCAGCTGGAGAACATCTTCCCAGCCTGCCTTCCTAGAGGAAGCAGGAGCCAGGGTGGAGGAAACAGATGGGAAGCCTCAGGCAGGGGCTTGTTCCTCAAGACCCTGAGCCCTCCTCTTCTCCCTCCTTGACACACAACCCTCATGTCTCTAGTTGATCTGGAGTCTTTCCTATAAACCTCAGCTTTGGCTGTGGAGACTTGTTCCAGCTCTGACTTAACTCTGGTCCCAGCACTGGGTCTTGCATACAGTTGGTGCTCAATTATTGTTTGGGTGTCATTACATCTCTGAGCCATAAAGCTATCCCAGCCTAGGCTCCCCGGCTTCCTGTCCTGGACCAGAGATGCTCTGTTCTGAATCTGACTCCCTGGAAGCCCCGAAATAACAGAGAGAGGGGCTAAAGCCCAGTTCATCACTGCCTCTGCTAGGAAGGCCTCCTGACTTCTTCAGCACTGCCTGATGGCTGTTCTGACAACCAGTCCTCCCCAGGCTGCTCATGGCCTAATTGCCCAGACCCTCAGTTTTGCTGCCAGCCCCTGGAAGGCAGGGTGTGAGAAGGCCCTCCTCATCTTTTCTGCACTCGAAGAGTTTCATAATAGAAGATGTCCACAGCCTTGGCAGCCCAGGCTGAGGGTAGGGGTGAAGGTCAGGAGGGGCTGCACAGAACCAGGTCAGCTGGTAGGTCATGAAGGTGTCCATAGACCAGGGCACACTCAGCGAGTTTCGGGTGGGGGGCAGTTTCAGCAGATTCCTCCAGGTCGCCTAATGTGGGAGCAGAAGTGTAAAACCCGGCAGCCCCATCCAAGTGCCTCCTGCCCAGGAAAACAAGTGCCTGGGCTCCAGCCGCAGGCCCAGGGCACAGGCTGGGTATGGACCAAATTCCTTCTCAGCGGCCATGCGTTTCCAGCATGCAGGAATTGCTCCTGCCGATTCAAAACCAGGTCAGAGAAAACCGGCTCTTGTTTCCGGCAGGGGTGAGTGTTCCTCCCAGGGAAGGGCTCCGCAAAAGTCTCCAAACCGAGCACAAGAGACAAGTGGGAACCAAGCCTCATTCCCTCAGTGGCCCTGCGGCTGCCAAAATTACTGACAAACTGACCTACAAAGAGAGTTTCTATTTTGTGAGCAAACCCCAAAGGTTAACAGCGGAGCTGCCGGCGGGCGATCAGCACCGAGGAGCGGAAGCTTCCCCAGCAGCGCCCGCGTGGAGCCCTGGCACCTCGGTTTCGCAGAGAAACGTGTCCCTGAAATGCCAAGGAGAAAGGGAGGATGGGAGGAGGAGGTTCCGAAACACTGGTGCGAGAAAAGGGTCTGGATAGGAGGACACCAGCCCGTCACCAAGCAGCCTCTCTGTCCCAAAGTTCTGGATCACTGTCACTATCAGGGGCCAGCTGCAGTGATCTCTGGCAGGGCCGCCACGGACCACAGTGTAAATGATGTCCCCTAGAGTTGTGCAGTAGACAACCTGCACAACCATATCCTGCAGGCCTTTGTCCTGTGGGGTTCCTGTCACTCAAAGAATCTTGCCTCCACACAGCACTGGCTTCAAGGACGTGTAATACATGCAGTCACACAGGTTCCTGAATTTAGAAAAGCCCAGCATATGGTTTTATACCCTACTGTCACTGTCTAGATTTTTTTTTTTCTTCAGACGAAGTCTCACTCTTGTCCCCCAGGCTGGAGTGCAGTGGTGCAATCTCAGCTTGCTGCGACCTCTGCCTCCCGGGTTCAAGTGATTCTCCTGCCTCAGCCTCCCGAGTAGCTGGGATTACAGGTGCCCACCACCATGCCCGGCTAATTTTTGTGTTTTTAGTAGAGACGCGGTTTCACCATGTTGGCCAGGCTGGTCTCGAACTCCTGATCTCAGGTGATCCGCCCACCTCGGCCTCCCAAAGTCCTGGGATTATGGGCATGAGCCACCACGCCTGGCCTAGAAATTCTTAATAATTTTCTGACATACAGCCCACATTTTCATTTTGCATCAGGCCCCACAAATTATACAGCCAATCTTTCCTCCATGTCTGAGTACCAGAGCCATGCCTGAATAATTTATACCAAAAGTAAGAAAATAGCCTCCCTCCTTCCTCATCCTCCAAGCAGTCCCCTTGTGGCTTGCCAGGAGCAGGGGTAGGGCTTGGAGAGCCCTGGGGACAGGCAAGGGCACAAGGATGCCAGAAATCTCCAAAGCCAAGCCTTGATACAGGGAGAAGCTTTTGATAGCAGGAATCCATTTGAGACGAAAGGCCCTTGGGTGTTCTCATACGATACCAGTATCTGAGCTGCAGGAACAGCCCCTGGTTGTGGCAGTGGATGAGCAACAGAAAGCAGGCCAGAGAATATGCATAAGCAGGTGGCAAACAGGGTCACCATCGGCACCCTGCTGGCGGGCACCCGGGCCCCTCACCACTGTCTCTCAACCCAGGCCTCTCGAAGCACCCACGGCCACTGACATTTCATCACATCTGCCCAGCCACCAGTGAGAGATTGCCCTCACCATTGGAGTCACAGAGGGCTGAAGACTGGCCACAGCCACCCTCCAGGACAGGCCTGACCCACACCTCCCCTAGCCCTGGTAGTGGCACAGTGGTCCAGGACAGAGCTTTCCAGTGAAATCTTCAAAGAACAGAACAGAGCAAGGCGCCACCCAATGCCATCTAGGTGGCCCACGGGCACCTGCCTTGAACACAATGCTGCCACACTGCAGTTTGAGAACCAGTGATCTAGTGGCCTCGTTTCTAGTCTCCATCAATATTAAATAGTTGCATCACCTCAGCAGGGTTCCTAAACCTCACTCTATTTCTGTATCCATAAAAGGGGCATCCTGGGTTTGTGCAAGAGCTCAGCTTTTTTGAGGGATGCACAATCACGGTCAGTGCAATCCCTGCTCCCTCTGCCCCTGTCCCAACTTCCAGTCTAGCCATCTGGTCCTGCAACCTGAGATCCTTCTCCCATCCTCAAGGCTCAGAATTTTGCATTGCTCTGCCCCTGTGTCTGACCACCGAACACCAAGAAGCCTGCTGCGTCCACCCCATTCCTGGGCTGCCACGACCACTGTCCCTACTGATGTGATGAAAGCCGGACACTGCCCCCTCCAGACCCCAGCCTGTCCACATCACCAGATCTTGGGAGGGCAGAATCAGAATGCAAAGGAACAGTTGAAAGAAAAATAAATCACACCCCAGAGGAAAGGGGGAAATGTATTATCACTTTCAACTTTTGCCTTGGATGCTGCCTGGCTTAATGTGTTGGCTTCCATGCCCACAACAGCCCACTCTTCTCCTCTTGCCAAGGGTATTGAGGGTTCTAGAAATAGTCCTGGCCCTGGGTCTGGGCCACCGGGTCCCAAAGTCCCAGCTCCCAGGTTCCCACCGAGCTCCAGGTCCCACCACCAGCAGATGTATTATCGACCAGAATTTCCCAGACTTCCCTGAAGATACAAATCCTGGGGGTGGAGGATGCTTGTTGGCTACCCAGATTTCCAGGCCTCCTCACACCCAAGTTCCATCTCTTCTCTCATTCATTAAATACTTATTGAATGAGATGGAACTTGGGTGGGTTTGCATCCATCCCAGCCTCTGGCCAGCTGTGCAACCTCGGGAAAGTGTCTGTCCCTCTCAAAGCCTCAGCTTCCTGAAAAGTAAAATGGACCACTTAGTCCTGAAGCTTCCAGCTTTTTCTTGGCTTCAACAAAGCAGCAAGCCCCTTCTAGACACTGCTCCAAACAAAGAGAGAACTCCAACTCAGCCTCCTAAAAGAGAACCAAGCCCATCCCACCTCCTTCCATTCCCCAGAACTGACCCTCAGGCCCCCTTCTGAGAGATAGCAGACACTCCCTCAGGAGAATTAAAATACTATTTTTAAATAAATGAAGCCCCAGCCCTGCACCAGCCCTGGAAGACTGTGAGCTGGGCGAGGTGGCTTCCTGCATGTGCCTCACTTATTAAGACATTGCCACTCTGAAGAGCGGAGTCATTCCCAAGGCCCCCATGGTCACTGGCAGGCAGCGGTTGACTGACAAGTGTCAGTTTCAGCTTGCTGATCAGCAGAGGCCAATAGGCTGTGAAACAAGGAGCGGATGTGCTAATGACAAAACTTTCCAAACTGAAAACACAAGGAGGGGATTCCTGGGAAAGGTGTTTCCCCAACTTCTACCTGGTGATGGGATGAATGAGAAAAACACTAGCCAAACACAGAGCTCAGAGTCATCAAGACTTTGTAATGAGAATGCAACAGGGGCTGGGCAGAAAGAGGGAAGGGCTGCTGTCACAGCCACGTGCACCTGCAGCCAGCGCCATTGTCATAGCAGCTCTGAGGATGTAACAAGAAGCAAGCAACTGTCATCAAACTGTAAACAGAGTGAAAGCTGTGGAAGGACATGTAGGAGTCACCTTCCTATGGGAAAGTCCCATCCTTTGGGGTTAGAATTAGAGCAAAATAAAGTCCTCTCTTAGACGCTCTCCTGTGCAGTAAGAAGAAACACCTGTAATGCACACCGACAGCACAGGCACAGAAGGGGCCTGGCATGAGGGTATGTGACTGGGAAGACACACGCTGGACCTAGAGAAGCCAGCTTAAGAGCGAGGAAATGGTGTCATGCCAAGCCCATGGTTAGAATTCAGTAACACTTGCTGAGGAGTGGAGGGAAAAAAAGAGTAGAAAATAGAGTAACAAGCAAAGTTGATAGGCAGAATGTTTCAACAACTGGTGCACCAGGGTCCCCACCAACCTGAATTATCCCAGGGGTTGGTGTGGTAGCCCTGATGGACTGGGGGTTGTCCCTCAAGTGCTGGGGATGCCCAGGGGACTCAGGTCCCAGAGACAGAACCTGCAGATAGGGGTCTCAGGGCAGAAACTATTTGCTAGGAAGCACATGAATGTTTTATCAAACAGTACAGTGGTACTGGTGCATACCAGCTAAGGTGTCCTCACACAGGTGCCTTGGTGCACAGTGATCACATGGGCCCTGGGATAGGTGAGAACATGGCAAGGAACATTCTAACTATCTTTTCACTTATATGTTCCTTTAACTGACTGAGTAATGCTCCTGCCATCCCTGAAAAAAGGCCTCCCAAGTCTCCGAGCAGAGAAGTGGGGACCATGCAAGCCATGTGAAGGCCATTGGAACCAGAGCAGAGCCCACGGGGTGGGGGTCTGCAGGGAGAGGAGGTCACCAGGAGAAACAGATGAGCTGCCCCAGGAGCAGGAGACAGAGCCAGATGTCTGAACCCAGATTCTGATCCTGATGCTGCAGAGAGAAGCCCCAAAATGTTTTATGGTGAAACGTTAAATGTTTTGGATTTTTTTTTTTTTTTTTGTAAAACAGATCTTGACAGCTGAGAGAGTCAAGGTCCTTCATTCACACAGGTGACTACTGAGTTGTTGTTCTGTTTTTCCTTTAAGGAAGCAGGCCTTATGATAAACCCTTCGTAAAAACCCCACTAGGATAGCATTTTTTGTGGTCCTTGCATAGTGAAAGGTGCCTTTTGTGGCTCACTGCAGCCCTGCATAACAGGCCACAGAATTCAGAGTTCATAAACATAAGAAGATTAACTAAGCCCAGCATGGACTGAGGACCTCAACTTCAGCATCTTTTAAGGATTCATGTTATCAGTAGAAATGACTACCTTTTTCCCAAAGCTATGGGTTCTTTACTGTGTATGTTGATGTTTGATGGGAATCTAATCCAAACCCAGATTCTGGGGGCAGATCATCAAAACTGAAGAAGCTGGGTTTGTGTCACAGAGCTTCTTGATTTCAATCAGCCCCTGCAACTTTAAAAGAGCAGCCCATGGAAGCCTCTTCCCAAAGTGAAAGTGTTGGGTAATGGGGTTGTTTTAGTCATATGAAAGTAAGGATCATTCTGCATCTTAATAGGCCCATAATTAATTCACACATTCAACTGTTAAGTCCAGAAATATGTTCATGTTGACAATTTGCATTTGATGCTTCAAAAACAATCTGGCATGTTTTTATTTGCCTCGAAATCTCAGAAACATCCACCCTTTTCCATTATCCCTCCAAATGCTACAATTCCACAACAGCTTCCTGAAGCCCCACCTGTGGGAATGAGGGGAGGGGGCTCAAGACGCCCAGTCAGGAGAAGTAGTGTTACTGCAAGAGCTGTCCTCCTTTGAAGGACAAGACCACCATATGGCCAGTGGAATTTCCATCTGCCCCTCCCAACTCCCATGACAGCTTTTAGCCCTAGGCACGAATGACTGGAGATCATTCTACCACCCCGTGTCTTCAACGCTGGATCAGTGATTTTCCCCTCAACTCCTAAACACCAATTATGCCCCACCTTTGCCCAGCTCCTGGTCTACACTATGAGTGCACCCATCTGATATGTCAGGTGGGACCCCACCCCAGCCTGTCTACCTCATCAGCTCCTAGGAGGATAAAACCAGAGTGAGAAGGACCATCAGAGGGAAGAAAATAAAAAGCAATGCTGGCACAGGAACAAGGGATCATTAGTATCAACGTTTACTGCTAGGCTTGATTTACAACTGCCACCGACAGGTGAGTCAGAAGAGGAGGGGAGAGGGAAGGAGGAGGGGCCTGAGCTCAAGCCCTCAAACTCTTAGTTCCAATTTCCGCACCCTGAGTCCTACAAGCTAGCACAGAAGTTGCTGTGGAATAAAACAATGTTTATGGAGGTTCTCAGTTGCCTATGCTGCTTCCAGTTCACTCCCACAGATGTACTATTCCCTATTCCTCTGTCTAAGTACAACTAAAACCCTGAACATTATATATGAAAGAAACAGAAGGAGATTCAGAAAGGCAGAGAGAAGAAGGCAGACCAGCCAGGGACCCAAGGAGTGACACAGTGGTGAGGACCCTGGGTTTTCTTTTTGCTTCATATATCCCAGACTAGGACCTGACAAAACTGGCAACCCAGAAATACCAACAAGGATTTTGTTTTAAGCCTTAACCAAAGCCCACTCTTTCTAGCCAAAGGACCAGGAAAGATTTTTGCCTGGCAGAACAGAAAACTTTTAGACAATAACAGCTCTGCTCCAGGCAAACCCCACAGAAGAAAACTATGACCCCACCACCATCCACTCCAGCAAAGGCTGAATGGAGATCTGAGACTCCCATGCTGGCAAGGCTATAATGAGGCACTCACCACCCGCTCTTCCCATCCCTGTTAATGTGGCATCAGAGAAACCCTAGCAGGGAGCCAAGACAGTCATACTTGCTGGGCAGTGACAAGGCCTCTCCCCATGGTGTCAGTAGAGACCACATGGGGAGCCTGGACTCCCCTCCTACCTAACAGTAGCAAGTGCCCTAACCCATCCTCCTGGTATAGTGGAGACCATGTGGAGAGCAGAAATGAGGCATTCCTACCACGACTGCTCAGAGAGGTATGAGTGGAGACCTAGGGAGGAAATGAGCCTGAAATTCTACCCACACCTGGCAGTAGCAAGATGGCATCTGCACCCCTTCTGCACTGGAGTGGGGTCAAAGGAAGCCAGCTAAAACAGAGGGTTTAAATAAGATTCACAGTGTCATACATAAAGTATGTAACACATAAAGATTTCAATCAAAAATCATCTATCCTACCAAGAAACAAGATCTCAAATTCAACAGCAAAAAAGTCAATCAATATATGCCAAAATCAAAATGACAGAGATGTTGGAATTATCTACTGGGGAGTTTAAAGGAGCCACCATAAAATTATGTCAATAAACAATTATGATCATCCTTGAAACAAGTGGAAAAAAAAGGAAGTCTAGCAAAGACCTAGATAGTTTTGACAAAGAAATAGGAGATACAAGGAGGGACTAAATGGAAATTTTAGAAATGGATAAAGGAGAAAATCTTAAAACCCAATGAATAGGCCTAACAGCAGAAGACAGAAGAGAAAAAAAGAATCAGTGAAATAGAAGATAGAATAATAAAAATCACCCAGAGTTTCAGGGGCCAGTGGGACTATAACATTTTTTGTGATTCAAGTCCCAGAAGGAGATTAAAAAAAAAAAAAAAAAGAGGGCAGGATTGAAAATGTACTCAAAAGAGTGATGGCTGAAAAACTCCCAAATTTGGCAAGAGATGTAGATGTATTCAAGAAGCTGAGTGAAACTCAAAAGGAATAAACACAAGGAAATCCACACCAAGACAAATCATATTCCCACTCCTGAAAACTCCAGGACAGGAAAAAATCTTGAAAGCAGCTAGAGAAAAAAATGACACCTTATATACAGTGAAAAAATAATTCGAATGACAGCAGATTTCTCATTAGAAACCATGGAGGCAAGAAGGAAGTGGCAGAGCATTTTTCAACTGCTGAATAAAAAAGAACTGTCAACCCAGAGTTCTTCTACATCCAGTGAAAATGACCTTCAAGAATCAAGGGAAATTGAGATAACCTCAGATAAAAGAAAACTAAGAGAATGCGTCACCAGCAGAATCATCCTAAAAAGAATGGTTAAAGGAAGTTTTCTGAACAGAGAGGAAATGATTGGAACATTAGGTAGTAAGAAACAAAATGGTAAGGAAATTATACTGTAGATACCACTAATTTCCCTTCTCTTCTTGAGTTTTCTAAATTATGTTTGATGTCTAATGTAAAATATTAACACTGTCTGATGTAGTACTAAATATATGCAGAAGAAATAGTTAAGACAATTATAAGTAGGGAAGAGTAAAGGGACCTACGGGAGGTAACTTTTCTACATTTCACTTGAACTGGCAAGATTATGATACCAGTAGTCTTTGATAAGTTATGTGTATATAATATAATACCTACAGTAATCATGATAAAAAGCTATATCAAGAAATGAAAACACTACAGATAAACCAAAATGAAAGTCTTAAAAATGTTCAAGTAAGTCACAGAAAGGAAAAAAGAAAACCACAAATGAAAAACAGAAAATAAAATATAAAATGGCAAACTGAAGCTCTCACATATCATTAACAACATTAAATATAAATAACCTAAATATACTAATTAAAAGATGGAGATTGGCAGATTGGGAGGAAAATGACTCACCTATGTGCTGTCTACAAAAAACTCACTTAAAATATAACAATACTGGCAGGTTGAAAGTAAAAGAATGCAAAAGGATATATCTTGCAAACATTGATTGAAAGAAAGCAAAAAGGCTATATTAATATTATATAATGAAGGCTTCAGAACAAAAAATTAGCAAGAGAGAAAAGAACATTAAACAATGATAAAGGGGTCAATCTACCAAGAAAATCTTAAATATGTATGCACCAAACAACAGAGCTGCAAAATATGCTAAGCAAAAGCTAATAGAGCTGAAAGAAGAAATAGACATATCCACAATTATAGTAGGAAACTTCAGAACCTTTCTCTCAATGATTGATAGGACAACTAGGTAGAAAATCAGAAAAGATACAGAAGAACTCTAAATCACTGACCAACAGGATCTAATAGACATTTATAGAACACTCCACCCAACAATAACAGAATGCACATTTTTTTCAAATGCGCAGAGAACAAATACCAAGACAGACCATATCATGGGTCATAAAACAAATGTCAATATATTTTAAATAACTGAAATCACACATAGTGTTTTTTCCTATCACAATGGAACCAAACTAGAAATTAATAGCAGAAAGGTAGGAAAGCCTCCAAACGATAGAAACTGTACGACGTATCTCTAAATAATCATGGATCAAAGAGGAAGCTCACAGGAATTTTTTAATACACTGAACTGAACAAAAAAATAAACTACAACATGTCAAAATTCGTGGGACACAGCTAAGTAAAGGCTAAGAGGGAAATGTATAGCAATAAATACTTAATAAAGAGAAAAAGTCTCAAATCATTAATTAAGCTTCCACCTCAAAGACCTAGAAAAAGACCAAGATAAACATAGAACAAGCAGAATGCAGAAAATAATAAGGATAAGATCAGAAACCTTGAAACAGAAAATAGTAAAACAAAATTGAAAATCAATTAAACAAACAGGTGGTGTTTTAAAAGATTGATAAAATTGACAATTCTTTTAAGAAAACTAACAAAAAAAGAGAGAAGATACAAATTACCAATATCAAGAATGAAACTGAGGATATCACTACAGACACTACAGACATCAAAAGAATAATAAGAGAATAATACTATGAAAAACTCTGCATACATAAATTTGATAAATTAGATGAAATGATCTAATTTCTCAAAAAATACAAACTACCAGAATACACATAATAAGAAATAGATATTTTGAATAGTCCTATTCTATTAAGGAAATGGAATTCATAATTTAAAACTCCCTGTAAAGAAATCTCCAGACCCAGGTGTTTTACTGGATAAATCTAACAAATGTTTAAAGAAGAATCAACATCAATTCTACATAACTTCTTTTGGAAAACAGAAGAGGAAAGGGCACGTCCCAGTTTATTTCAGTAAGTTAATATTGCCCTATATTAAAACCCGGTCAAAGACAGGACAAGAATAAAACTTCAGACCAATATCCCTCATAAACACAGATACAAAAATCCCTGACAAAGTATTAGCAAATAGCATTTAGCAATATATAAAAAGAAGTATACACCATGACCAAATGAGATATATATATCAAGGATGCAAGGCTTACTCAATATTTGAAAACTGGTCAATATAATCCACCATATTAACAGACTTAAGAAAAAGTGCATGGTCTCACAATAGGTACAGTAAAAAAAAAAAAAAAAAAAAAAAAAAAAAGACAAAAACTTCAGACATTTGACAAAATCCAACACCCATTCATGGTAAAAAACAAAGAAGCAAACAAACAAAAAACAGTTAGATAGAAGGGGAATTCCTCAACTTGATGAGGAGTATCTACAAAGAAAACCTATAGCTGTTATTTTACTTAATCGTAGAAGACTGAATGTTGTCTCCCTTAAGATCAGAAATAAGGCAAACAAACCCACTCTCACTACTCTTACTCAGCATAGTGCCAGTAGGTCTAGCCAGGGCAATAAGGCAAGAAAAGGAAATACAAGGCATACAGGTAGCTAAGAAATAAATAAAACTGTCCCAGTTTACAGATGGCATAATTGTCTATGCTGAAAATCCCATAGAATCTACAGAAAAATTCCTACAACTAAGTTGAGCAAAGCCAAGCAATACAAAAATGAACATTCAAAAACCAACTGTATTTCTATATAATAGCAATAAACACATGAACACTGAAATTAAAAATGCAATACCATTTATAATTTCTCAAAAAATTAAAATAATTAGACAAATCTACCAAAACCTGTACCAAATTAGGATGTTGAAAACTTAAAAAAAAAAAAAAAGATGAAAGAAATCACAGATTTAAATAAATGGAGAAACATACCATGTTAATGGATTAGAAGACTCAGGACAGTAAAGAGGTCATTTCTCCCCAAATCAATATACACATTTAACATGATTCCAGTCAAAATTACAGCAAGAATTTTGGCAGATACAGACAAGATTATTCTAAGATATATATGGAAAGGCAAAAAGAGCTAGATAGCAACAATTTCGAAAAAGACAATCAATAAAGAAGGAATCAGTTTATTCAATTCCAAAACTTATTCTATAGCTATAGTAATCAAGACTATATTGTATTTGGCAGAGGGATAGGCACATACATCAGTGGAACCCAGAAACAGACCCACAGAAATATGCTCAACTGATATTTAACAAAGGTGCGAAACAATTCAATGGAGAGGCTGGGCAATGTGGCTCATGCCTGTAATCCCAGTGCTTTGGAAAGCTGAGGCAAGAAGACTGCTTGAAGCCAGGAGTTCAAGACCAGATGGGCAACATAGTGAGATCCTTCTCCACAAAAATTTAAAAATTAGCCAGATGTGGTGGCCTATGCCTGTAGTCCTAGCTATTTTGTTAGGGGGGAAGTTGGTGCTGAGGCAGGAGGATTGCTTGAGCCCAAGAGTTCAAGGCTTCAGTGAGCTATGATCATGCTACAAACACTCCAGCCTGGGCTACAGAGTAAGATCTTGTCTCTAAAAACAAACAAAGCAATTCAATAGAAGAACGATAGCCTTTTCATCAAATCATACAGGATCAACTGGACATTCATAGGCAAAAATAAAAACAAAAACAAAAAACCTCAACCTAAGTCTTATATTGTATATAAAAATTAACTCAAAATGGACCATGGCCTACAATAAAAGTATAAAACTTTCAGGAAAAAAAATAGGAGAAAATCTTTGCACCAAAGGTATAATCCATAAAGGAAAAATTGATAAATCTAATTAAACAAAATTAAAAACTTTTATTCTGCAAAAACTCTTCTTAAGATAAAATGACAAGCTCCAGACTGGGAAAAATATTTGCTAACCACATACCTAACAAAGGACTAGTACTTAGAGTACATAAAGAACTCTCAAAACTAAATGGTAAAAAAGTAAATTATCCAATTAGACAATGGGCAAAATTTATGAAGGAACATTTCATCAAAGAGGAATGGCTGGCAAATAAGCCCATGTTCAACATCATTAGCCATTAAGGAAATGCAAATTAAAAGCACAATGAGATATCACAACGCAACTATCAGATTGGCTAAACTAAACAAATAGTGACAGAAGAAATGCTTGTGAGAATGTAGAGAAATGCGATCTTTCCTACATTGCTGGTGGGAATGTAAAATGGCGCAGCCACTCTGGAAAACAGTCTGGCAATTTCTTAAAAAGTCAAACATGCAAATACTACAGACCTAGCAATTGCACTCTTGGGAATTTACCCCCAAAATAACGAAAACTTAAATATAATTCCATTTATATAACAGTCTTGAAATGATAAAATTATAGAAACAGAGAAGAGAGTAGTGGTTTCCAAGGATTATGGAAGGGCTGGGTAGGAGGGAAGTGTCTATGGCTATAAAAGGGCAACGGGAGGGATTCTTGCGGCAGCGGAAATGTTTTGTAGCTTGACTGTATCAATGTCAATATCCTGGATGTGATATTGTACTCTAGTTTTGCAAGATGTTATTGTTGGGAGAAACTGGGTAAAGTGTACAGAGGACCTCTATGTGAATCTGCACGTGAATATACAATTATCTCAAAATAAAAACTTTGTCTTTAAGCTAAAAATGTTTAAAGGACAAATAAAAGCCCAGGAGGGGCTTTAAAAGAAGGGGGAATGGATAGGGAGCAGTGGCTCACAACAGTAATCCCAGCACTTTGGGAGGCTCTGGCGGGTGAATCACCTGAGGTCAGGAGTTCAAGACCAGCCTGGCCAACATGGTGAAACCCCATCTCTACTAATAAAACAAAAATTGGCCAGGTGTGGTGACGCATGCCTGTAATCTCAGTTACTCAGGAGGCTGAGGCAGGAGAATCACTTGAACCTGGGAGGCAGAGGTTGCAGTGAGGCGAGATCGTGCCATTACACTCTAGCCTGGGCAACAAGAAAGAAACTCCACCACACACGCACACACACAAAAAAATAGGACGACAGGCAAATGCAAATTTCGGATAAGAAATAATGTTTAAGTAGAGTATGCCCCATGCAAATGAATGGAGACATACTTCGACTAAAAATGTATTGGCTGTTTATTTGAAATTCAAACTTACTTAGCCTGTATTTTTAGTGGCTAAATCTGGACACCTAGAGGGGAAGGATGGGACAGGAGGGCTCTGGAGCCCCCAGGGACACTGGGCTGAAAAAGGCAGGGTGGAAACACGGAGAAGTAAAAGAGAATGAGCAAAGGGATGCCAGAGGACCAGAAAGGCACGCAGGCTAGGCAGTCCCACGGTGGGGGCAGGGGGCAGTCACAAGCTGGGAGGCCTGAAGTCCCCAAGCTGCTGGTGAAACAACCCTGTGTGGGGCAATCAGGCAGAATCCAGAGGTCTAAAGAGCGGATGCTGGAATCTCAGTAACAGGGGGCCTGGCAGCCTGACCAAGGGGCTCCTCTAGGCACCAGGAGCATCACCCAGTTAACCCCAGGCTGACCCCTGGGCCTCTGTCGCCATGATCTGGCTCCACCCAAATGGTCTCCCCTCCCTACAGGGAAAGGACGTGCTGAGAAGTGGGTTCAAGTGTTCAGGTCAGTGGGCAGCCACGTGCTTGACCAAAACAAAAAATGCTTTGATGAGACTTTACTATCAGCCTGCAAGTCAGTTCCAGGGAGGCCGCTGCACACGTTTCATTTTCACCTTGCTCCCACACACACCCAGGACCCGCCCTTCTCTTCTCTGTGTTACCCATCACTGTTGGACACCATCAGGAGCTCTTAGTTGTTCTCTTAGTGAACACCCATCTGCTCCCACCAGACTCTATGCTCTGGGACAAAATAGCAAAGACTGTTCTGCTTGCTGCAATATTCATGCTTAGTGCCTGGCACATAGTAGATGTTTAAGAAAGAAAAATAACTTGGAACTGGGGGACATTATGTTAAGTGGAATAAGTCAGGCACAGAAAGACAAATGTCCCATGTTCTCACTCATTTGTGGGAGCTAAAATTTCAAACAATTGAACTCATGGAGATAGAGTGCAGAGTGATGGTCAGCAGATGCTAGGAAGGGTAGTGGGGAGGGAGGGGAAGTGGGGATGGTTAGTGGGTACAAAAATATAGTTCCACAGAATCAGTAAGATTTAGTATTTGATAGCACAACAGGGTGACTACAGTCAACAATCACTTGTACATTTTAAAATAACTAAAAGAGTATAATTGGATCGTTTGTAGCACAAAGAAAGAATAAATGCTTCAGGTGATAGATACCCCATTTTCCCTGATGTGATTATTACATATTGCATGCCTGTATCGAAAGATCTCATGTACTCCATAAATATATACACCTACTATGTACACATAAAAATTAAAAATTAAAAAAAGAAAACTGAATGAATGAAGGAATAAATGAAAAATCGGCTTGATTGGAGCTACTCCTTCTGGGTCTGTCCTCCAGGCCCAGCCCCTTGGAGTCTTGACAAAGCAGAGAGAGGGGGCCATTCTTCTTGCAGAAAGCCCTCAGGAGCATCCTCTGAGCTGACGAGTGCTGACATCTGGGATATAGGCTTAGCATGGCCACTTTTTCCTCCCTAAACAGGCACTCTATCATCATCATCATCTAATAACACTAATACAATATTGATAGATACCATTTATTCAGAACTTACATGTGCCAGGCAGTGTGCTGGGACCTTTTCATACCTGTTAACTCATTTAATCCTCCAAACAGTGCCAACCAGTAGGTGTGGTGAGTTGCACTGTTTGTGTTGCCCCTTCTTGTGGAAATAAAAGCCCTCTTTCTTTTCAATAATACCCTTCCCTACTTCCATTGCTGCAGGGCGGACCCCCAGGAAGGGCAGAGGTCACCAGCCTGACCAGACAACCAGCTCCACCTCCCTGGCCATAATGATTGGCTCATGGGCAGCTTCAGGACGCTCCTGAGGCCAGTGGAAGAGGCCTTCCACTTTCTCCCTGATGGGCCCCAAGGTCCAAGGCCAGGTCTGAGGCTCTGAAGCCCACTGGGTGCTCAGGACAGAGGGGACCAAGCTCTGGGGCCGCTGGCCACAGGACCCTTGTTGTCTGCTGTTATTCTAGTAAGGCCCAGCCAGAAGCAGGTATGAGGGAAACTGTCCATGTATCAGCTGCTGCCAAGCAGCCAAATGACATCAAAGGATGCTCAACAAAGTCAGTTCAACAATCCAGGCCACCAAGCCCATGTGACATGACAGCAAGAAGAGAAGGACATGCTTATGAGCCGGCTCAAGCAAGATGGTGCCAGGGCTCCAGTGCCGGCCCCTCCAGGACCAGCTCCATCAGCATCTCCCTCACTTCCATCCTTCCTCTTCCCCTCCCTGCTGGCTCTCTCTCCTGAACCTAGAAACACACTTTGGTCTCTCTCTCTTAAAAACGCAAACACTTCCTGTTACCTTTGGAGCCTTCCAGCTCCTGCTTCTCTCCCTCCCCTTCCAGCCTGGAACCCGGAAAGTCCACCGACACTGCTGCCCACCCCCATCTCCTCCTGACCCCTTCCATCTGACGCCACTGACCCTGCTCACACCCAGGACACAATGGCCACTTGTTGCTGAGCCACACAGACCCTCTTCAGCCTCCCGCCCAGGGCACTTTTCACACTGCACCCAACTGATATTCCTGGAAACACTGCTCCTTCAGCACCAACCACCACACACTCCTCACTCTCCAGGCTCCTCCCAGACGTTCTCACCATCTATGCTGATGCTGCTGGATCCTCTTCCTCAGACAGGGCCCTGCTGGCCAGACACCAACACTCAGATCTCCATGGGTATCTTGTGCGAGGCCACATTATCACAAACACTCAAGCCCACCAAACGTGATGAGCCTTCAGGTGCAGGGGTTAAGGGCGCAGGCTCCGAGTCACACTGGCTGAGTTCAGGTCCCTACCCTGAAACTTAGTGACATTGGACATGACACCTCAACTCCCCATGGATAAAAGGAAGTCATGACAGCACGTCTCACAGGGTATTGTGAGGGTGAAGTGTGATAACACCTGCAGATATGGAAAGAAGGGCCTGGTGCTGAGTAAGCTTCATTAGATGGTACTGATTGATATGGTTTAGCTCTGTGTCCTCATCCAAATTCCATCTCGAATTGTAATCCCCATGTGTGGAGGGAGAGACCTGTAATCCCCACATGTTGAGGGATGAAGGTGATTGGATCATGGAGGTGGTTTCCCCAGTGCTGTTCTCATGAATGAGTTCTCGCAAGATCTGATGGTTTCATAAGGTGCTCTTCCCCCTTTGCTTTCTCCTCTCTCTCTCCTGCCGCCATGTAAGACATGCCTGCTTCCCCTTCCACCATGATTGTAAGTTTCCTGAGGCCTCCCCGGCCCTGTGGAACTGTGAGTCAATTAAACCTTTTTCTTTTATAAATCACCCAGTCTCAGGTAGATCCTTACAACAGCGTGAGAATGGACTGCTACATGAACCACTGCTAGCATCATTGTCTTCTTTGCCATTCCCTAAGAGCTCTTCCTCTGGCATGGTATCATCTGCCACCTGTCACCCAAAATCTGGTCACCTGAGACCTTTGAGTCTTCCTAACTTCTCCCCCTCCCATGTCCACTCAATAGCCAAATCCTGCTGGTTTTGTCTCTTAAATGTTTCTCCAGCCCATATCCTCCTATCCAACATCCTCACCTTCTCTCACCTACTCTACCTCATCCCCTTTGCTGTGATCCACCCACCTTCTGCCTCACAGTTTGTTCTGTTGCAGTACTGAATTGTGTACAGTGTTCCTACATACTACATGGACCTCTTTTCTCTATAATTGGCTTGTACTAGTTTCTTTGCCTGGAATTCCCCTCCCACCTTACTTCTTATACTCTGAGACCCTGATTAGGTGTAACCTCTTCCAGGAAGTTTTCCTGGAATACCCAGATTGGGCAACATGCCTGTCCTCTGAGCTCCCTTATCTTAGACTTGTGACGTTACATTGAACTTGCAGGTTACCATCTCCTGAACTGAGTTAGCGGCCCCTCGCAGAGCCCACCGAGGATTTTAATAGTGTTTACTGAACATGAAGGTATGAGGTTTCTATTAGAAGAAACCTCAACGACAGAGGCCTTCCCCCAAAACAAGCAAACAAACGTACACATACGCATACAAAAGGAACTCAAGAAAATGAGAAAATTTCCACTATTTTAAAATTCAGAATTGATGGATTCTCCATAGACCTAAACAGCTTCCTCAAATGAACCAATGGGATTCAAAGTCAGGGAAACCAAGTCCTTTGGGCTGGTTCTCTCACCCAGGAAGACTGTTGAGGGGGAAGTGACTATGCCCTAGTTTGGGGGTTTGGCAAGGAAAAAAAAGAATAAAAAAGCATTGGATTATAGGCTTGCTGTACAGGCTTGTTATTCTGACAGAACAGTTCCAGAACCTGAAACATGATCTCTGGAGGGAGAGGGAGACATTTTTATCACATATTAAGGTTAGACAGATGTTTTGGGTCTGGTGTTACCTGAATCAAAAGCACCATTGAAGAGCCTGACACAGCCCGGTTCAGCAACACGTGATCCTGGCAGAAAGGAGACAGGAACCCCTTTTTCTTTTCCTGTTCATGAGATTTTCCTCTGTGGTTCTATTTGAGTTTTTTGTATCTCCCTGGAGCTGGGGCGAGACACTGACTTCCACTCCAGACTGTCCTCCTTGGACCAGAGATTCCTTCCCCTCCAAAATGCTGCAGGTTGGGCCTTCAGCACGGGGCCAGGGTCCAAATGGCAGCTTGAACAGTGGGCCCTGGCTCTGCAAGGCGGTTTGAAAGTATCTCCAGGGATGTGCTTCATAAAGACTTGTAAGGTAGAAAAACCCTCTCTCCGTCTGTCTCCCTCTCTCTCTTTCACACACACACACAAACACACCACACACACACCACACACACATACACATGCACACACAGACACAAAACACACGCCTCCCTCCAGGTGGGCCAGGGCCAGTCCTGCCACAGTGACGGGAGGGCTGGGGACGAGAGGACACACAAGGACAGAAGCTGGCACTGGGGACACTTTAAGGGCCTGGGCAGGAGGCAGGAGAGGTTGATTTTCCAAACACCCACTTCCTCCCCCATTTATTTGCCCCTGACAGTAGGGCCCAGCCCTTGAAGGCACCCAGGGAAAGAGCCTGCGTGAGCATGAAAAGCAGGCCTCCGGAATGACTAATGCCCCACCGGGACAGGCCTGGCTCTGGCCTGGCTGCCCGCCAGAGAGTCCACAGCCACTTTCCAAGGACAGCAAGGGCAAGCGTTCCTGACAAGATTCCCCGAGGACCATCCCTTCCCAGCCCTGACCCTCCCCAGGGCTCCCCCAGGGGGCCTGTGAGGCCCTGCTTGAGGACGTCCAGGGGCCCAGAGGCTGAGTCACTCCCTTGGGGCCAACCTGGGTCATGGCAAGTTTGTTATCTCAAGGACAAGTTCTCAGACCCCTTATCCAGCCATCCCCACCCAAAACAAACTAAAAGTAAGGCCTCTGCAGCAAATCGGCTTCCTGGGGGTCTCTAGACTCAGGCCCTGCCCCCCAGGGTGAGGTGCCATGTGCCCCAGGAGGGCCGTGTACACACATTGTACATATATGTTCAACACATGTGGGCAGACCCACTGCTCCTCCCTTCCCAGCAGTGGGGGGCCAGCTTCCTCTGGGCCAGGCCCCCCACAAGCCTCCTCCTCTCTCCTTCAGCAGCCCCCCCGGGGAGCCCAAGGCAGGGGCCTCCTGCAGAGCCATTTCCTGGGGCGGCAGAGGTGGGAGCCATTCTCCCAGAGTCCTCGGAGGGGGTGAAGGGGAGGTGGGGAAAGGGCGACTGGGCAGAGCCGGGTTACCCCGGCAGGAGGCCACAGCACAGAGCTCTGGGCTGCTCCAAGTTTTTCGTGTGCCTTCTGGGGGAGGAAGTGTCAAAGCCATTTCAAAAGCTGGGGGATTCCCAGGGAAGGGGCCTCATTCTCCATGGGGAGGGGGGATTTCAAAGGAGACCCTGCTGTTGAAAGGTTTCCAAAGACCCTCGCCTTTCTATCAGATCCAAAACACTCCCCTCCAGCAGCCGCCGGGAGAGGGGTGCCGGGAAAATGTTTCCAAGGAGACATGTCCCTGAGTCATCGTAACTCCCAGGGTCTCTGGGCTGCAGAGCCATGCAGAGGCCCCCGCTATAAAAAGGCCGGTTTACCGCCCCCCAGGGGAGCTCTCCAGCAGTCCAGGTCCCAGGGGAGGCCTGCCTCAGACCCCCAAGTGCCCTGAGTTTATGAGAAGGCTGCAGAGCTGAACAGGGCCACTTCTACCCACCAAGTCCCCCTGGTGCCACTAAGGGGGACTTTGACCCCCGTCAGCGGCAGGGCAGCCACTCTGGGCTCGGACCATTTAGCAGGAGAAGCCATCCACAGGGACACTGGGCCCCAACAGATTTACTGGGATTGCAGAGCCAGCCCCAAACCAGGCCTGCCGTGCCTGCCTCTCACCATTTCCCCAGCAGCCTTAACAAGCCACCAGGGCCGGCCAGAATCACAGCACAAGCCACATCTAAGTTCCATCAACTCCTTCTCTTCTCCTCCTGCCCTGTTCACTCACACCAGGACCACACCAGGTGGGTCTTCGTTCTCTTCCCAACTGGTTCCTTCTCAACACTGCAGCCAGATTCATCTTCCTAAGGCTCAGGCCAGGATATACCCTGCTCCAAAACCTTCAATGGCTCCCTAGCGCTTAAGTCCGAGGTTTAAACTCAGGTACCCACAGGGGACAGGCTGGAGACTTAAATGAGCAAGACCACGATGCCTGGGAATGCATGCCTTGCCTACAGGAAACCGCTGCTGCTGCTAAGTCACGCCAAGTGGGAATGATGATTGCGGGAATGTGAAGCCCTGGCTGCCACCTCTTGTGGTTTTTCAAGAGAAGCCTAATAAATCATAGTCAAGGGGCCCCCAAAGTTGGACCCTGGTCTACGGGGTGAAGGACAAACCCTAACCCCTCCACTTGGTATCGGAGGTGCTCCATGGCTGACCCCAACCCCCTCCCCATTCTCACTCCCCGCTATGCCTCAATCTTGGCCAGGCCAAGCACCTACAGCCCACCAGACTCACCTGCTCTGCTCACCCCCCATCCTGCTAGGCTCACCACCCTCACAGTCCGGCAGCAACACATTGTTCCAGAGCCTCCCCCTGCTGTTCAGCCATCCCTCCGAAGGCAACATCCCCCCTCTTCATCCTTCAACGCCCAGGGGTCCCTGTTCTGGGAGCACCCACACCACTGCACTGCACTTACCTGCATGCCCATCAGCCTTCCTCTGGACAGGGAACCCTGAGTTCTCTCCCACCACAGGCCCTGGCAGGGGCTCCAAACACAATGGAGGGACCCCAGCTGTGGTTCAGACCCTGCTTCCATTACTCAGGCTGGAAGGACTTGGGTAAGTCACGTAACCTCTCTAAGCCCCGGGTTCCTCATCTGTCAGATGGGGAACTAGTGCCCATGTAAAGTGCCTGGCACATAGAAAGGCTGAGTCAGTAGCAGCTGTTAGCATCCTTATTCAATGTGACCTCTTTGCTGCATGCTATGTGCAGTGTCTTCTATGGGATGATCTCTGAGGCAGAGACCATGTCCCCGTACTCCCATCACCCACAGAGACCGCTGCAACTCTCAACATGCCATAGGTGCTCAGTCAAGGTCCTCTGGTAGACTGGGTTGATGAGGCTTGGGGAGGGCAGGCAGGTGGGGAGGGCAGGCAGGTAAGGAGTGCAGGTTAGAGCGAGAGGGACTGCCCAGCCACCAGAGGTCTGGCTCACCTGGGGTTCCATGCCGTAGTGAACTGGAATCTGTGCTCGGGGACCAACCAACCACTCCCTGCTGCCTGCTCCCCAGGCCTCCAACTCCCACGTTCCTGGGCTTCAGGTCAGCTGACAGTGCTGCAGGGCAGGAATGGGCAAGGGGACCTGTCCAGCTCCCCAGCCAAGGAGACTTCCCTCAGAAGCCCGGCCCACAGCTCACACACAGGCCCAAATGCCCCTCACATCCTCCTTTTGTGTTTCCCGCAAATCTAGTTAAGAGCAACCCCCTCGTCTTGCACTTGAGGACACATAGCTTCCAGGCTCTGCACTAAAGGCAAGGTGGAAGAGAGGAGGGAGTGGGCAGAAACACCTCAGAAATCACTGCGGTCCAATTAGCCAGGCTTGTGCCCTTCATGCTTACAAATAGGAACGCGCATTAACACCTGCTACAAAAGCAAACATTTTTAGATATCTTCATCTTCACCTCCCTGACACTCCGTGAAAGGACTCTCAGCAGCCAGTGACTGACAGGGGAGTGCTCCTTCTTATCCTTCAGCAGGGGGCTTTCAGATGGAGAAATTAAGAAGCCACCAATCTCCCTGTCAGGCCAAGCTCCCAGGGCCCCCACCTGCTCTTCCTGGGCCCCTCCTCCCTACTCTCCTCCAGGTGAGTCCCACCACACACATGATTGGGAGTCAGTGGCTGCAGGAGACTGGCTCCAAGGCACTGGGGGCAGAGGCTGTCAGATAGGTTGGGGGTCAGGGGGACTGGGATGCTGGGCATGAGCATGGCCAGTGCTGTGGCTAGGTAGGGACCAGGGGACCCATACCTGCCCTGAGAGCACCTTTACTAAAGAAGGGCCTTTGCAACGCAAACCTTAAACAAAACCTTGATGGCTGTACCATTTTGGAGCAAGCTGCAACTCTCATACACCAGTGGTGGGCGCGTAAGTCCATACAACCACTTCAGAAATGTATTTGTCAGCATTTACTAAAGGTGAACATCATTTAACCTGTGACTCGGCAAGTCCGTCCAAATCCTATATTCCTATTTTATATACATATTTACACATATAAAGAATATAGCATATAACAGTATATAATGTATTATATATAAACACAAAATATAATATCTATATATTCCTATAATCACAATAAAATCACATACATATGTTCATCAGTAGATATGTACATGAGGCCGGGTGCAGTGACTCATGCCTGTAATCCCAGAAATTCGGGAGGCTGAGATGGGCAGATCACTTGAGGTCAGGAGTTTGAAACCAGCCTGGCCAATATAGCGAAACCCTGTCTCTACTAAAAATACAAAAAAATTAGCCAGGGGCGATGCCGCATGCCTGTAGTCCCAGCTGCCTGGGAGGCTGAGGCAGGAGAATCACTTGAACCCGGGAGACGGAGGTTGCAGTGAGCAGAGATCGTGCCACTGCACTCCAGCCTGGGTGACACAGTGAGACTCTGTCTCAAAAAAAAACTAAACCAAACCAAAACAAAAGAAGACATGTCCATGAATGTGCCAGCACTATTTCAGAATGGGCCCATCAAGAATCAAATAGATAAAGGGTGGTTGGTGTGCTCCTATGACAGATTATTACACACCAATGAAAGGCATGATCTCCAACCAGAGGCAATAATGTGAAAAGTGAAAGATGTCAGGTGCAAACGAGTAGAAACTGTGATTCCATTTCCATAAAGTAGAAATCAGGCAAAATCAACCTAAATTAGACATCAGCATCGTGACAACCTGTTGGTGGTAGGGGAGGGCCTGAAGGAGGCCAAGAGGGAAGCTCCTGAAATGCTGGAAATAGTCTGTTTCTTGATCTGTGTGTGGGTTACACAAGTGTGTTTAGTTCATGAAAATTCATTAAGCTGCTCACTTATGAGAGGTTTTCTAAATGTACGCAGTAAAAGGTTTTGTAAACCAGTACTCCGATGGCATAGCTGTTAAGACAACAATGAAAAGATGCTAGAAGAAAAACAGAGATGAAGTAAAGATGAAGTTCAGGCCAGGCGTGGTGGCTCACGCCTATAATGCCAGCACTTTGGGAGGCCGAGGCGGGTGGATCACGAGGTCAGGAGTTCAAGACCAGCCTGAACAAGATGGTGAAAAATTAGCCGGGCACAGTGGCAGGTGCCTGTAATCCCAGCTACTTGGGAGGCTGAGGCAGAAGAATCGCTTGAACCCAGGCGGCAGAGGTTGCAGTGAGCAAAGATTGCACCACTGCACTCCAGCCTGGGTGACAGAGTGAGTCTCCATCTAAAATAAAAAATTAACAAAAAGATGAAGTTCAACCCATGACTGCAACTTTACTGCTCAGACTAGAGTCCTGGAGAAAGTGATCACATGTCCAACAAAGATCCAGGGTACCAGGCTTCTTGAAGCTCTCCCAGGCCCCAGCCCATCCCAGGCCAGACCCTTCCCTTAGAACCTCCATGCCCATCAGAACATCAGAACATCCAGCTGTGCCCTCTCCTACAATGAGGGTACCCCTAGCTGCCAAGGAGACCACATCCACCCATCCAAGGTAGAGGGGACTTCACAGCTTCCCGGGTCTCTTGTGCCAAGTGTGTGAACTCCATAGAACTTTGCAAGCTGCCCTTCTAGAGAGGCTGAATTTTCCAAAGCCCAAACCCACTTGAAGAGGAATGGGGAAAGTACCGAAATAACTTTGTAAGCGTTCTGTTTTGACAATGTGCCTGAGGAATTCACCATGTTGAGTAGGGAAATATGAGCAGTTAAATCTATTCAATGTCATGACACACAAAATTGAAGCATAATTGCTCCTGAGTGCTTGACAACTGGAAAGCACTTTGTTTCAGAAATGGAGGGAAATTTATGCTGGAAAATGGAAGAGATTGTCAAAAGTTTGATTGTAATGTGAGTGCCGCTGCGACAAGAAGGCTCAGATGGAGAAAGGGCTCCCATTCTGACATTTTCACTCCCATGTGCAATGTCTCAGAAACAGCAGCAGTGACTCTGTCCTTTGGCCTAAAAGCCAGTAAAATGATGATCGGAACTGCAAATTTAAAACCCCAAAGAGTAGCTCCAGCATGGCTGGGAGGAAATGCTCTTACCAATCATGTGGTTGGCAACGTGGATTTGGATCTCTCTCTCGTTCTCGAAGGTCATCTGGCACTTGATGCACTGGTATGTCTTTTTCTGTTTGGAAACCAAAAATAAAAGATTTAGAGAGGCAGGAGGTAGGAAAAAGGAGAAAGCAAAATTTCCTAGGGGGCCTGGGTCAAGACTTTCCAGAATGGTTCCAGTCCCCTCCTAGGTCTCCCCAGGCCATTCTCTTCCCACCTTCCTCTAAATCCAGCTCTACCAGACTGGGGAAGGGGCATGAAGCTACATTCCAAGGGAGCTGCTTCTCTGCTAGATCTGGGAAAACTGCCATCTCAAGGTGAAGCTTTAAGGGAGCTGAGGGGAGGCCTCCTTGCTTAGAAGGGCAAATCCATCTACCCATGCCCCCATCCATCCAAACATCCACCCATCCATCCTCCATCAACCCATCCACCCATCTACATACACACTCACCCATCTACCCATTCATCCATTTACATACACACCCATCCATCCACCATCCATCCTCCATCTACCCATCCATCCATATACCCATCCACCCATCTACATACACACCCACCAATAGACCCATCCATCCATCCTCCATCTACCCATCCATACTCCATCTACCCATCCGTCTCCCCATCCATACATCTACACACACACACACCCATCTACCCATTCATCCATTTACATACACACCCATCCATCCATCCATTCATCTATCCATCTACCATCCATCCTCCATCTACCCATCCAACCATATACCCATCCATCCATCTACATACACACCCACCAATAGACCTATCCATCCATCCTCCATCTACCCATCCCTCCATCTACATACATACCCACCCATCCACCCATCCATCCATCCTCCATCTACCCATCCATTTATCTACATACTCACACACCCATCCACCCATACTCCATCTACCCATCCATTTCCCCATCCACACATCTACCCATTCATCCATCTTCCATCTACCCATCCATCCATCCTCTATCTACCCACCCATCCACCTACATACACACCCACCCATCTACCCATTCATCCACATTTCTCATCCATTTACTCACCCTAATAACCATGTGGCTGAGCAGGGGACACTATTCCTGCCAACTCTGGTGTTCAAGGGTGGCTAAGGAACTCCTCATCTGCCCTAAGCACAAATGACACCAAGAGTTCCTACAGCTGGTTTCCACACACAGGGGCTATTACCAGCTGCCTGTGGGAGCTGAGGGCAGAAAAACTGAGATGAGAAGCTTCAAAGCTTCTTGAAGAGTCATTCCAAAGAGTGAACCTCACTCACACAACTAATCCCAGATGGTTCTGAAACACCCCAGGGACAGAGGTGGTGTTGCCCATCTGAGGGAAGGACTGTGGCTGTGGGGTTTTTTGAAGAAAGAGGGGTGGTATTGGGAATCACAATATCCAAGTTTTTTGAAGACCACTTTGGTTCCTGGGATGACAGGGCTTCTCTTAATTCTGGAAAAGGGAGCAGGACTTCACACTTCTTGGCCGAGGTCCCAGGCCAAACCCTCAACTATGCAGCCAGATGAACCACCAGGGGGTTTAACCATCTCAGCTCCCACCTCCCTTTTTATCATTCTGAAATGTTATGAGTTCTTGCATAGTGCACACTTTTCTTTCCTTTTACTTTTAACCTATCTGTGTCTTTATATTTATAGTCCAGGCCCTGTAGATAGCATTCAATTGAGTCTTGCTTTTTTCTTTGCATCTAATCTGACAATCTCTACCTTTTGATTGAAATTTCAACTCCATTTATATTTAGTGTAATTGTCAATATGGTTGATTTTAAATCTCACCATCTTTTGAATTAATTTCTATTTTATCCTACCTGTTCTCTGTTCCTATTTCCCTCTTTCCACCCATACCCGCAGTTCCCTAAGTAACTACAGGCCTTTGCCTGTGCTGGTTCCTCCACGTGCAACACCCCCTCCACCCTTGATTCAATTCAAATGCCATCTCTTCTGAGAAGCCTTCTCTTTTCACCCAGAATGGGTCCAGGACCCCCTCCACACCCCTGAACTTATGCTAAAGGACCCTGGGTAATTAATACATTGTTGTGTCACGGTAGATTGGCTCATCTGCTCCCCTCTTGCACCATGAGCACCCAGAGAGCCAGGAATGTGTTTTGTCTACCTTTGAGGCAGCACAGGCACATGAAGTGCTTAACGAGCATTTGCTGAACACATGAAGTTGCAGAATAACATACACAGAGGAGTCTATTCAGGCAGAAGTGACAAAGAGAACAAAAGATGACTTCAGTGTCCTGGACACACACCACCCTAGCGCAGGCTTGACCTAGAGTCAGTGCATAATAATTATTTAACTTTTATTATGATTATTATTGGTGCCAAGAAAATGCTTCTTGAACAAATGAATGAATGAAGAAACAACTGGAAAAGCTGGTGCTGGGTGCGTCAGGATCCAGGACCCGCTCTGACAAAACCAGGGGCCTTTCCCACAGTGTTTCAGAGACCTGGGGGGTTCGCAGTGTCCTGAGTACAGGCCACAGCCTGAGGCCCAGACACAGGCACTCTGCATGGAAAGGCCCTGGGAAGAGCTAGGTAGGTCAGGGGCAGGGTGGAGAGAAAGACAGGGCTGGGGAGTCCAGCGTCGCCACAGTCAAGGGAAGATGTCCAGGCCACAAGGAGACTATAGGGCCTGAGGTCTTCTCAGGAGATGCAGCCCAGAGTACTCATCTCAGGTCAACTCCAGGGCCATGGTTGTGGAGAGGAACCACCTCGGGTGTCTCCAGCATCAAAACCATCCCCTCTGCCTCACATGTGTCCCCACCTACTCTGCTTGGCAAAGTGCAAGAGCCTTTGGTGGTTGAATGAATGAACGAATGAATGGAATGAGTGAATTAATGAATGACGCACACCCCAGGAAGGGAAGCTTCATCATAAGGAAGCCCGTGGGAGGCCTGCTGGAGGAGGACCGCCCAGGCCTGCAGGTGGGTGGGTGGGAGGAAGGAGTTGGTACCAACCCGCAGTGAAGGTTGAGGGCAGAAGACCACATTCCCCCTCCAAGGATGGCGATTTGCTTGGGTGCAAGTCTCTGGAGGCTGCAGCCATGGCTGGTCCAGAGGCGTGCAGGGAACAGTCCATGATCACAGTGACTTGGTTGATCTTCTCAGGGGCAGGTGAATAAAGGGAGCTCACTGTGCTTGGAAAACACATCCCGAGGGGCTTGGGCAGGAAAACAGGCTGCCCTCAAATGCCTCTCTGCCACCCCTTGGTAATAGGAAGAACACTGCCCAATAACTGAGCCCCTCCTGGTGGGGCACTGGGCTTCATATGGTTCAGAGGGTTCCCAAGGGAGGGGCCGGGGGAAGGGCTGACCCCTCACGTACACACAAGACACACACACAGATGTGCAAGCACACGTGTGCATTCACATGCTCACCCTCACCCCAACTCACCAGCAACACACAAGACCTTCACAGACACACCCACAACCCCTACACACAGCAACCTGTAACGCAGATACATATGTGCAACCCCCAGAGAAGCAGGGCCATCCACATGGGTGAACAAGGCCACACAGATGGGCATGTCCACACTCATCCAGAGACCCTGCCTTCAGCTCACTCACCACAACCCCAGTACACACACCGGTACTCCCAAATACGCCCACAGACATGCATGCAGCTTCTGACACAAGTATACACACAGACCCATCCCCACATGTACCACACACCCTCATGTACATACATGTAGACTCATAAATGCACACATGTGCACTCACACATAGGCACATACACACACAGGCTCACCAGCTCCCAAACCCTCCAAGCATGGCTGGACTCCAGTCCTCACCCCAACATCTATTCCTGGTCTGTCCCCACTCTCAACCCCCCTGGAGACCCCTTCCTCCTGGAGCTTCAGCCCCCACTAGGAGACATAATTACAGAAAGACAGAACTTGGCACTCAAAGCACCTCCCCTGCCATAAGCCCCTTCCCTGGGGCTCAGCCCAGGAGAACTAGAGCTGAGTTCCAGGGCCTGTGGCCAGGGCTGCCTCCCCCAACACAGCCCTGAGCAACTGCAGAGGGGGGCCCCGGGCAGGAAGAAAACACACTTGAGAATGGCGGAGACAGGAGAGGGAGGGCAGAGAAGAAATGGCTGGGCCCTTCAAGACAGGAAGGAGAGAAGGAAAAGCCAGCCAGAGCTGCTATATTTCCATGATCGTGAGCACTGCCAATGTTCACTGAGCACATGCCATGTGTGGGCAGCGTTTATGCTAAATACTCACAAACCCTCTGCAAGCTCCACTCTAGGGATGGGGTAAGTGGAGTTTCAAGGGGCTGCATCACTTGGTCAGAGCCTCTTGCTGGTGAGTAGGAGAACTGGAATTCGATGCCCACTGTCTGAGCTGCCATTCTCAGTTCCATGTCACAGATCTCCTGCCAGGCCTGGTCTAGGTGACAGAAAGCTAGTGGGATCTGGATAGGCCCTCTAACCTTGATATCTGTTTACTTGGCTGTAAAATGGGTATGAGAACACCTGGCCTGCCCCACCCCGCAGAGAAAGGCACTGTGGGGATCTGTGGGATCAATGGACGGCCAGGGTCGGCCCGTGCTGGTCTCGAGTTGGGGTGATGTTGTCATTACCCATAAACAGAGGGGGAGGTGGAACTTCACTGCTTCGTGCTCCAGCCGACAGCAGCCTCGGCCCCACAGGAACCCAGTCCTCTGAGAGCTGGTTGCTATGGATACACTCCCGAGGGTCCCAGCCTGCCAGCCCCCAAGCCCCTGTGAAGCCCCCAGAGTCTGTTCTTACATGAGTGGGTCCTCAGGGAGGGAAGGGGTGGGCTAACTGACATCTGGGCCCCTGCCCCCATGTGTGCCCACACAGGGGCAAGGCCCCAGAGAATGCCGCCTTGGCTGGGGAGGTACCTGGGCTTTGTTTCTGCAACGGCCCGTCTCCCCGGGCCTCTAGGCAGGCAGAGCCATGATTTTCAGCTCATCCCTGCTCACACAAGGCCGGAAGGCAGGGAGAGGAAGGCCTGGGGGCCCCCAGGAAACAGGGTCCCCTTGAGTGTCAGTCCCTGCACAGCTGCGCACAGCTGTGCATCCTTGGATATACGGCATCACCTTTCTGAGCTGGAGCCCCTCTTCGCCAAAACACAGGCCACAGCAAGGTTCCTGGATTGTTGCTACAGAGATGACCTAAAAGTTGGTGCCCAGCAGAGCACCACTCACATAGTAGGGGCTTTCACAAAGTGGTGCTTGATGCTGGATGCAGAGCACTCCAGGGAGGCTCACACAGCCCAAGGCTTTGGAGGCTCTAGAAACAGCTCCCAGGCCGTCAGAAAACCCAGCACCATGGCGGGCAGTGCCAGAAAGGGAGGGGTGATCCGGGTTGAGGGGCACCCAGGAGAAGCGGGCACAGTGACCCAGCCCAGCTGCACTGCCCCACAGCCTGAGCACAGCTATGACCACCCGGGACCCCACCCCAGCTGGCCTTTCCCTTCTTGCAGCCAGGATACGGTCCAGAGCTGCTGGGTGGACTGTTGGTCAAGACCAGGGGCTGTGGTGCAGATGCTGCCTGCCTGGGTTCAAGTCTCCTCTCAGCTCTCGAAAGCTGGGGGCTTGAGGCAAGCAACCTCATTGTGCTATGCCTCAGTTTCCTTGCTTACAACATGAAACATTGTAAGGATTAAATAGAAAGTGCTTGGCAAGTCCTTACTCCTCAACGAGTGTGGATTGCTATTGTAAAAGGGAAAAATATCAGCGACATTTACTATGTGCTTGGCACTTAATTTACACATTTAATCCTCAGAGCAAAATGCTGAGGTCAGCATAAGAAATAGTCACAATGGTTCACAAATGATGGGGAACAGGCAGTGACCAATCAGAGCAGATAATCGTTAAAAAACCAGAGAGGCCCCCCAGCTTCTCCCTGGATGCAGAGATGTCAGCCCAGGAGAGACTCTATTACTATTCCATTACTATCACTATTCATTAACACTGCCACTACCTCTGGCTTTGTAGTGGAACACAGAGGCCCAGAGAGGTCAAATTACCACTGGGTCCTGGGAGAAGGAGATTTTAACCCAGGCCACCTGACTCCAGGACCGAACATTCCCTGAGAGCACCTATGCCCCCCTAGAAAGGCTGAGGGGGACGGAGCGGAGCAGCAGAAACCAGTGCCCATGCTCAGCCCCTAGAGGGGGGTCCTCCTGGGGCCCTGTTTAGAACCCTGGCTCAGACGAAGGGCCCTGAGAGGGTGGGGTATTGCTATAGCCCCTAAAAGGAGCTCTCCACTCCAGACAGGAGTTTGAGGAGAGACCCCAGGCCCCAGCCAGACATGCAGCTCTGTTGCTTTTTTCTCTTTCTTTTTTCTTTTCTTTTCTTTTCTTTTCTTTTCTTTTCTTTCTTTCTCTTTCTTTCTTTCCTTCTTTCTTTCTTTCTCTCTCTCTCTTTCTTTCTCTTTCTTTTTCTTTCTCTCTCTCTCTTTCTCTTTCTTTCTTTCTTTCTTT
>NW_026652281.1:87354608-87490145 GCF_009828535.3 Hylobates moloch
GGGGAGGGGGTCGGGGCCGGGGCCGGACCGGGGAGGGGGTCGGGGCCGGGGCCGGATCCACCGCTCAGACTCTTGTCTTTCTTCCTTCCTCCCTCTCCCCTCAATTTGTCTGTCTTGTGTCTGTCTCTGTGTCTCTCCCTCGGTCTCCCTTCCCTCCTTTCTTTTTACTCCCTCTCTCTCTTTCTTTCTCCTTCCCTTCTTCCCTTCCTTCCTCCTTCCTTCCTTTCTTCCGTCCTTACTGCCTCCCTTCAAGCCTTCCTTCTCTTTCTTCCTCATCTTCCTTCCCTCTTCCCGTCTCCTTCCCTCTTTTTTTCTTTTCTTTTTTTACCCTTCCTCCTTCCCCCACTCTTCCTTTCTTTCCACTTTCCCTTGCTTCTGTTTCTTCCCTTTTACTATATTGACTGAACCCCATACTGGGTGCCAGACCCAGCAAACTCAGCACATTGGTGACTGAAGATTCTAATGTTAAAAAAAACTTATGTGCTGATAGGTGAAGGTTTCCAGATGTCTTGACTGTCTTTACTTCTAGCTGTATGGTGCTTTGTCTGTTTTCAGATAAGCTCATAATTATAGTCTCCTCTTAAGAAAGGATCTGTTATCAGTCATTTATACTTTAGTAAGAATTTAGACCCATGAATCACCTCTCCCAGGAAGATTTGTAGCTTTACCTTGAACTTCAGTGGTGAAATTATAGGCTTATATTTTAGGACCCTATTGTTGGCAACTAATAGAAACCGATTTGAATTATTTCAAGTAAATAAAAGGGGATTTATTGGTTTACATGTCTAGAAAGGGCAAGAATAAAGCTTGCCAGAGGGAAAACAGGAACCAGGGATGTAATGTTGTTGACTGGCATGCCAGCTCGCTCTCTCTCTTGTCTCTTTGTATATCGGTCTCCATCTCCCCGCTTCTTTCCTATATGGCTGGAAACATGGCCACCATCTGCTTCCGAGGCCTCTTCTTTATAGTGTCCTGACCAACTGGGAAAAAGATCTCTTCCTGTCAGCTTCACCTGGAAAACAGTCCCAGGGAAGGACTCCGATTGGCTTGGCTTGTGTCACATGTTTTATGGGACAGGGGATGGGAGATTGATTCAGCCTGGATGCCAAATCTACCCCCTCACCCCCTTGGCCAAGAGAAGTGGAGTCTGTGATTGGCAGCCCCTGCCAGACTTCTATGGTTAGCCAGGGAAGATGAGGTTCTTCTAATGAAGAGAGCTGCTTTTTCATGAAAGCTAAAAGTGTGTGTCTATTATTTCCTTGTGACAAGCCTCTCTGGTGTCTGTGAGGTAGAGATTGGGGTGTGGGAAGAGGGGTTGTGTTGGGGAAGAGACCTTCTGCTGCTCTGAAATCAAGCCAGCAAGGCCCCCTAGGCCCCCTAAGCATAGGGCAAAGCTTGGTTTCAGCTTTTCATCCGTTGTCTATAACTTATTTTGCTTTAAGAAGAACCACTAAGCCAACTCCCACTGTGGGTCTGGCCTCTATTGTGGCATTGCCTTGCTCCAGGCTCAACCTGTGGGTTTACCTGTCTGCTCCTCATTACCCTGGGTACCTCCTTGGTACTTACAGCACCTAGCACAGTGACTACTACTGTCCAAATGCCCCTCAGAGGAAAAAGGTTTGGTGAACTCATCCACACTATCGAGTTAGTAATTTCCCTTCCCTCTCAAGAGTGATTCTACATAGGTCACAAAGTGGTCACAGCAATGGAAAGTGAATAAGAGTACGTAGCAGAAAACACCTCCCAGAAAAATGTTCCTGGAAGTCGAAGCCCAAACTCATCTAGTTTTAAATTCTCAGCACTAATACCATGCCTGGCACATAGAAGGCACCAGAAAATGCTAGTTGAGCTGCACGGTCCTGGTTCGGGCAGACTCCCCGAGAGATTTCTGCCTGCTGCCATTCATGTCCTCCCAGTGAGTGTGGAATGGCCTGGAGACTGGCTTCAGAGCAATAGAATATGGCAAAGATGATGGACGTCACTCTTGTGATGACGACACATAAGACTTCAGTCTTGCTTGCTGACTGTCTCTCTTGCCTTCTTGGCTTGCATGTTTTGATGAAGTAAGCTGCCATGCTGGAGAAGCCCATGTGACAAAGACCTGAGGCCGGCCCCCAGTTGACATCCGGCTACAACTGAGGCTATCAGTCCAACAGCCTTGAAGGATTGAATCCTGCCAGCAACCGTGTGAGCTTCAAAGTGGATCCTTCCTCAGTGGAGCATTCAGATGAGACCTCAGCCCTGGCTGACATCCTGATCACAGCCCTGTGAGAGACCCAGAAGCAGAGGACCCAGTTAAGCTGTGCCCAGACTTCTCCCCCAACAGCCCAACAGCTCTTGAGTGAGTGAGACAGAGCTGACTTGAGTCCTGGGGTCACAGATGCTTACAGGGTCTGTGACCTTGGCATGTCCTGAGAGGGCTGCCTACCTCTAAACCTTGGAACCAGGGTGAGGTCATCGGGTGTGCTGCTGCAACAGGGTGGTTGTAAGGATGAAAGAAGATAATGCGGTCAGAGCACCGAGAGTAATGCCTGATATGGTAGATAGTAAATGGTCAATAAATATCAGCTGCTAATACTAACTTTTAAATATTTGTGAATGTCACTTTCCTGCTCAAAACCATCTCATGGCACCCTGTCTCACTCGGAGTCATAGCCAAATCTGCACCTTGGCTTTCAGGGCCAAATCTGGCCCTCATTCTCTTTCCAGCCCCATCCCCCTGCCCCCCACTCCCTGCTGCCCCAAGCCCCTGCTTCTCTTCCCTGTGTCCAGAACACTCTCCCCTGAGCTCCTGGAGTGGCTCCTGCCCTCATATCACCTTGGTCTCCCTTGTGACCACCTCAGAGAAGCTTCTGGACCACCAACTCACACACCCCTTCCCCTCTTTCCCTCAGCCTCTGCAATGCCTTGTTTCTCTCCATTGCACCTACAGCCTCCAAAATCATGTTGAATATCTCTTCCCTATCTGTGTGTGTGTCCACCATCTGTCCACTGGCTTCCCAGGTCCCCAAGGTTAGGGAATAGGTCTGTCTCACTCCTGGCTGTGTCCCCCACACTTAGCACAGAGCTGGGCTCAGCACAGGCCCTGGAGAAATATTTGTTGAACAAATGAATGCATCATAATTACTGTGTTGTAATAATAATTCTCTTCCTCCTTCCTCCCCTTTCTGGTGGAGACACGAGGTGACTGGAGGCCTCTGGGAGAGTTTGTGGAGGAGAAGACACCAAGAAAGCCTGGCCACTGGGGGGTGTGGCGTGCCCAGGAAATCTCTGCGCAGCTCGGCTTGGAGGTGGCCCCTCTTCAGCCTGGCCTCTCTGCTGAGGAGTTGTTGCCCAGGGTGCCTTCAGGCCTTGGTGCTCCGACAGAGAGGACGCTCTGGGACACAGCTGATGTCCTGGCCACCTGACCCTGAGGTAGAGTGTTGCCTTCTTTGGTTGGGTGGGATGAGGGCTGGGTGAAACTCAGTGGCCTTGGTTCTGGGACACCCACTGGGAACCCTTTATAGCTATTCCCCTATAGCCAACAAATGAAAGAGGGCTGCTGGGTGCTGACCTATGATCTGGACAGACTAAAAACCTCGAACATCAGGGGCTTCTGAGCCCCTCGCCTCTGCTTGGCCATACTCCTCAAAGCCCCCTTATGCAGCACTGAGGCAGGATGGGGAACTCCTGAGACGGAGAGAATCCTTGGGCTACTAACTTCTCCTGCTTTCCTTTGTCTGAATCTCAGTTTTCTCCTCTGAGGGATGGGCAGAGCCAGCTCCGTGCAGCCTGTGTGGCTGGCATGAGGGTTAGCAAAAGCAAGGAGTGAGAAATGTTCTGGCATGACGCAGGCCTTCCCAAGTGTAACGGGGCAGAGCGTGGGTGGGAAAGGGCCGGTTCTGGATACTCCGTGGGGATTCCTGCCCTCTGTCCTGGGGTGGGAGGTGGCATTCCCTGAGCCCATGCCCCCAGCAGCTCCAGCAAGTGCCTCATTTGGCACCAGGAGCAGGTCTGGGCCTTCCTGGTGTCAGCCTGGTGCCAGCCTGTGAGTGCTGCTGGGAGAGGCCTCAAGAGGCTGAGGCTGGTTCAGCAGGCAGCTCTGTGGGGAATCAGTGGCCTGGGGTGATTCGCTATGACAGGTTGTTGACAGTGCAGCTTCCAGGGTTGCTCACGGTCACTGGTGGAGCAGCCCCAGCTGCTGCCTCTGAATGAGGAAAAGAGAGAGGCGGTGGATGGCCGCCATCCACGCGGGCATGCCATACGGCCTCTGCCCACACGGTCTCAGAGCTGCTTGCTAGAGGGCAGCGAGCCCAAGCCATGACACTCACGGCTGCCAACCCCAAAAGTCATTTAGCCTCAGAGCCCTTGATCAAATAAGACAGAGGCAACATCAGGACCTTCCTTCCTTCTTTCAGTTCATATTTTGTGTGGGCCTACTATGTGCTGGGAGGTGCTAGGAACATGGTGGGAGTAAAATAGACACAGCCTTGCCCTTATGGAAAACACAGTGAGATGCATGTTAGACAGAGAACACAGACAAGTATTTAATCATGGCCATGCTAACGGTTAGAAAGGAAAACAGCAGGCTGCTGTCCGGATAGTGCTCTGACCCAGGCTGAGGGCTCATCCAGGCTTGACTTGGAGGATAAGTCTTGGTTAGGTGCCCTACAAGTGGGACCTGAGACGTGGATCTGTTGGGGTGGCAATCGGGGAGAACCTGCGAGGCAGGGAGAGAAGCAGGACGGGGTGGGGAGAAGCAGAGAAAGAGGTGGTCTCAGCCTCAGCCCCGTGCCACAGTGGTGGCGGGGGCGAGGGGGGATAGGGAACATCAAATGTCCAGGGAACAGTCCCACCCTGTGGGAGGTAGCTGGCCTTTTGTAGCCCATGTTGGGCAGTGAGGTCTGCCTGATTGTCGCCTGTTGCAGAGGTGACTCTAGTTTGTCCCAAGGCAATTCTCCGAGGGAGGTGTGCGGCTACCTTCCATGAGTGGCCAACACTCCCAGCTGCTGGTGACGCCCCTCCAGCAGGATGTCCCTTCAGGAGAGGTGAGCCAAGCGGGCATCAGCTGCATCTACTAAACAGGCGGAGAGGTCAGCATGCGCAAAGGTGAGGGAAAGTTGGGTGCAGTCGGGGAGGAGAGGAGACCAGGTTTGGAGCAAGAGAGATGATGGGGACTGTGTCTGGAAGAAAGGCTGGGGCTGGCCAGAGCCTTTCAAGGCATGGCAGAGATGCTTGATTTTATTTGGGATGCCCATGAAGGCAGTGGACGTGGGTGCATGGCCAGATTGGCAATTTAAGAAGAGCGCTTTGGCTTCTGAATGAAGGAAGAATTGGAATGGGTTTAGGAGACCAGGCAGAGAGACCAGCTTAGAAGCGATGTGGTCTTCAAAGGGGAGATGGGGGTGGCTTGGTCTAGCATGGACGATGTGGGGATGGTGCAATGGGATAATTCAAGAGTTATGTAGGAAGAAGAACTTAGGAGAGGTTAGGGATGTCTGTGCAGAACCCAAGAGGAGAAGCCAAGTAGGAAGGTGAATGCATGTGTCTCTGGCTTGGAAGGGAGGTGAGACCTGAAAATAGATTTTTGGCGTAGAGATGTCTTTGGAACCTCAGGAGTGAATGAGACCATGCAGGAAGAGAGAGTACAGTGATCAGAGAAGATGGAGCCTTGAAGAGCTTCACTAAATATCTAACAGGTGAATAAAGGACGAGGAAGCAGCAGAGGAGACTGAGGAGGGGGAAGGAGGCAGGAGGAGAAGCAGGAGGGTAGGACACCCAGCAGGGGAGGACAGAGCTCTGGAGCCAGGTGAGGGCAGTGGCGGGCTGAGAGTGTACAGAAGAAAAGCTGGGCCAGGCTGCAGGGAGCCTCTAAGCACTGGAAGGGCTGGGGGAGGGTGGATCAGACAAGTAGACTTGTGCATGCAAGGCCACTGAGGTGATGCTGGAGAGTGGGAGATGTGATGAGACAGAGATGCAGAAGGGAACACTGAGGCCTTGAATGACAGGCTGTGGGGTGTGGACTTCTCCCTGTAAAGTGGGATAAACCAGATGAAATGGTCTCCTTGGGGAAAGCTGGGCATTTTCCAGGAGGCCCAGGCTGGGGACAGACCATGAGCAGCTCAGAAATGATCCTGCAGGCCCGGGCTCCCGGTCCATCGTGATTCTTTGGAGCACTGCCCTGTGGACGGGGCCCAGGATCAAATTCCCTTCACAGAAAGTCGCTATGGTTTGATAAACTCTTATCAGACTGTGGCTGTGGGCTTGTGCCATGTCACCCAGATCTCTAATTTCATAGTCCTGGCTCTGCCAAAAACTGGCTGTGAAACCTGGACATGTCTCTCCCCTATCCCTATCTAAACAGGGCTGCAGAAAGAGGAGGAGTCAGTCAGATGTGCTGACTCATGCCTGTAATCCCAGCACTTGTGGAGGCTGAGGTGGGAGGATTGCTCAAGACTGGCTTGGGCAACGTAGTGAGACCCCATTTCTACAAAAAATTAAAAATTAGCCAGGTGTAGTGGTGCATACCTGTGGTCCCAGCTACCCAGGAGGCTGAGGCAGGAGGATCACTTGAGCCCAAGAGGTGAAGGCTGCAGTGAACTATGATTGTGCCACTGCATTCCAGCCTGGGCAACACAGTAAAATCCTGTCTCAAAAACAAAAAATAAGGTAAAAAGATAAAGAAAGAGGACTTGACTGGCTGCTTTCAAGCTGTTGGTTCTAGGGAAGCACTTCTGACGCTCTGTCACTCTCTGATAAAGACTTTGTTTTTAAAAATATGTGTATATTTTAGGTTTTTCTTGATTCAGTTATTTAGTTTTAAACCTATTTATTGCCTAAGTAATTAATGTTCATTATAGACAAATTGAAAATACAAATAGGTGTAAGGAAGATATTTCAAATTGCTCATAATCTCACCACTTTCTGTAATAGTTTGGTATATGTCATTCCAGATATTTTCCAGTGGTGTTTTTTTTTTTTTGTTAGAGTTTGGTGGTGATTCTCTTCTCCCTGCCTCAGGGGATATATTCATGATACCCCTTTATTGAGCCTGGCTACTCAAAGATTGGTCCAGGGACGGCTGCATTGAAAAGACCTGGGTGCTTGGTAGAGATGCAGAATCTCAGGTCCCACCTCAGGATTGTAGAATCGGAATTCACATTTTAAACAAGATTCCTGGGTGATTCATATATGTGTATTAAACTTTGAGAAGCACTATTCTGGAACATTAGCTTAGACTTAGACTTAATTTTCTTGGACAAGAGAAAGGGAACATTTCTGAAGTTGGAACAACTAGACATCAAAAGGAGACCTTTGACAAAACCAGATAAACTAAACTAAAAGGTTCTTTCTTTCTTTTTTTTTTTTTTTAACTCACAAGCCCACAGAAAGATGGAAAAGATCTGAGGGACTTTTCATTTACTTTATTTATTCACTTATTTTAGAGATGGGGTCTTGCTGTGTTGTCCAGGCTGGAGTGCAGTGGCTATTCACAGGGGCGATCATGGTGCAAGACAGCCTTGAACTCCTGGGTGCAGGCAATCCTCCTGTCTCAACCTTCCAAGTAGCTGGGACTACAGGTATGTGCCACTGCACCTGGCATTTACCCCAGTTATTTAAAAAGTTTCTTTTTCTTTTCTTTTTTTTTTTTTTTTGAGACGGAGTCTCACTCTGTCGCCTAGGCTGGAGTGCAGTGGTGCAATCTCAGCTCACTGCAAGCTCCGCCTCCTGGGTTCACGCCATTCTCCTGCCTCAGCCTCCCGAGTAGCTGGGACTATAGTTGCCCGCCACCAAGCCCGGCTAATTTTTTGTATCTTTAGTAGAGACGGGGTTTCAATGTGTTAGCCAGGATGGTCTTGATCTTCTGACCTCCTGACCTCCTGATCAGCCCGCCTCGGCCTCCCTAAAAAGTATTTTTAACTGTTAAAAAAGAACAGTGATAGAATGCTAGAACTTATTCCTTCTATCTAGTAATTTTGTATTCATTAACCAACTGTTTTTTTTGTGTTTGTTTTTTGTTTTTGTTTTTCCTGTGAAGCTTTTATTTTGGGCAGAGGGCAGGGAGCTCAGTCTTTCCTGGCAGCCACTTTCTTCATGGCAGCCAGGACGTGGCTCAGCTCCTCTCTCTTCCTCTTGGCATAGATGTGTGTTAAGCAACCTCTTTCTATCTGCGCTCCCTATTCTTCCCAGCCTCCAGTTACTACCCTACTTCCTGCTCTAGCCTACCCTCTACTTCCATGAGATCAACTCCTTTAGCTTCCACATATGAGTGAGGGCAAAGGATTTAGCCTTTAGTCCTGCAGTATTTCTCTTTCTGGGCCTGGCTTATTTCACTTAACGTTGTGTCTTCCAGGTCACCCATGTTGTTTCAAACAACAGGATTTCCTTCTTTTTTAAGGCTGAGTAGTATTCCATTGTGTACTTGCTTTATCCATTAGTCTGCTGATGGATATTTAGCTAGATAGGAGGAATACATTTTAGTGTTCTTTAGCACTGCAGGGTGACTATAGTTAATAATAATTTATTGTATATTTCAAATAGCTAGAAAAGAGGATTTTGAATGTTTTCAACACAAAGAAGTAATAAATGTGTGAGGTGATGGATGTGCTAATTACTCAGATTTGATCATTACACATTGTTTATGTATCAAAATATCACTCCGTACCCCATAAATATGTATAATTATTATGTATCAATTATAAATAATTTTTAAAAAGTGATTAAAAACCTCCCATACATGCAAATATATAATAAAATTTTATACATTGGAAATGAATAACACATTGAAATTTGGGTCTTCATTGATTGCAAAAAGTAAACGTTAAGAACTTTTTTTTTCTTTCTTTTTTTTTTAAGATGGAGTCTCACTCTGTCTCCCAGGTTGGAGTACAGTGGCATGATCTTGGCTCACTGCAACCTCCACCTCCCAGGTTCAAGTGATTCTCCTGCCTCAGCCTCCCGAGTAGCTGGGTTTACAGGCGTGCGCCACCACACCCAGCTAATTCTTGTATTTTTAGTAGTGACACGGTTTCGCCATGTTGGCCAGGCTGGTCTTGAACTCCTGACCTCAGGTGATCCACCTGCCTTGGCCTCCTGAAGTGCTAGGATTAGAGACGTGAGCCACCGTGCCCAGCCAAATGTTAAGAACTTTTAACATAAAAGATAAAACACATTTGCACTAACAAGCTACTGCTTTTATTTCTCACACATAGGCGTTCTGCTTAAAACTTCATTTGAAACAAGAAGTTGCTGAAAATCTTTGAAAACCACTCAGTGATAGGACTTCCAGGGGCCCTTCCATGGCTCTGTAATTTGGTTAGATAAAACATTGTAATGATCAGATGTTTTTATTTTTAAAATACCCATCTTTTAGCAGACCATAAAGCCACACACAGATTAGTTGAGCTTGTTGTGTGGCTAAAGTCAGCTGGAACTTGATGTAGGGGAAGAGCACTGAACTGGAGATCACAAGGCCTGGTTCTCATTCTTGCATTGCTTGACCTCCATGTGACAGACAGAAACCCATCCCTAATGAGGTTCAGCTTCAGGTGTGGCTATATCCAGGTGCTCAAATGATGTCCCCAAGATTCAGGCTTTCTCTCTCTCTGTTCTACTTCCTTCTGCCCTGGTCCCATCCTCAGACAGGCTCCATTGGCCTCTAGAAGCTCCCAGATGACATCCTCATAGATCCCAGTCCAGAAAAAAAGGGATCCCCAGTAGCCCAGAAAAAGTCACAGGGTTATGTGATTGGAGTGGTTTGTATCATGTACCCACCTAGAGCCTATGACCATGAAGGGATGGGATGTGGGTGGAGGGTGGTCAAGGTGGTGGCAGAATTCAGGGACAAGTGAATCCTAGACCACGGGTCTTCTAACCCAGGAGCATGGGTGGGAGATGAGTGCCACCTAAACCACATGGCCTAAGTTGGGATCCCTAAGAAAAATTAGGGTACTGTGACCAGAGGATTGGAGAATGGATGCCGTACCCAAAGTAACCAAGCATTAAACAAAACGAAACAAAACAAACACCTGTTTCTAAACTCAGTTTCTCTACCTGCCTTGAGAATGAGCAGGTTGTGAGGGCCCAATAAGAGGAGGAAGTAAATGATGAGCACTGTTACCTGTTACTTGGAGCCCTATTACTGACGGGAGCCCCGAGCCCTATTACTCAGGGCCCTGTTATTTGGTGCTGACGGGAGCCCCGAGGCACTTTGCTGCTAACAAACATAACACATTTCACAAAATGTTCACCCTGTCCCCTATGAGACTGGTCACTGATAAACAACTGGTAGAAAGGTTCTTTCCCACAAATCCAATTCTGGTCGGCTTGGCTGATGCTTGCCCTGCTCCTCAGAGAGGCAAACATGCCCATTTGCTGGGGAAATGCAACCCGGGGGCGTTTTCTCCTCCTCTCTCTACTGTAATCTTGCCTTTCAGAGCCAGTAGGGGATCAGACTTGGAGTTGCTGACATTGTCAGCCCCGGGAGAAAAGTTGTGAGGCTCAGCCAGATCTATTTATGCCAGATTTTACAACATCATTGAATTATTTGCACTCGGAACTGCTGATGGTCTGTTGTTATTGTTGTTTAAGTCTACACATAGGCATTTTGGAAGGCACCAATGAATGGGCATCTCTATAGTTTCTGAGGCAGAAAAAGGAAAAACTTTTTTCTCCCCTTTATTTAGGAGAAAAACACGTGGAGTGGGGAATGCAGCCTTCTTCCTGCCTGCCTGTCCCTCTTTCACCTGGGGTAAAATCTACTTCTGAAAGCCTCCCCAGAGCCCGCTATGAGGAAGGAATAGCCCCTCATCTGTGCACCCTGGCTATTGACTCAGCAAGAGCTGCCACATTTCCCGGCTTCCACTCTGCTCCACCATAAATCCACTTTCCCCACCAGAGCCAGAGTGACTTTGAAATACATGGATTTCCGGGCCAGGGGCAGTGGCTCACACCTGTAATCCCAGCATTTTGGAAGGCCTAGGTTGGTGAATTTCTGGAGGCCGGGAGTTGGCGACCAGCCTGGCCAACACAGGGAAACTCTGTCTCTACTAAAAATACAAAAATTAGCCAGGCATGGTGGCACATACCTGTAATCCCAGCTTCTTGGGAGGATGAGGCACAAGAATTGCTTGAACCCTGGAGGTGGAGGTTGCAGTGAGCCAAGATCGTGCCACTATGCTCCAGCCTGGGCAACAGAGCAAGACTGTCTCAAACATAAATAAGTGACCTACACCATGAGACTTTGGAGTTGTCAAGCCTTTGCAAAATCTCAAACTCTCTCTTCTACTGATGTGTGTACTGTAGTGCCTGAAAGTCCATTACAACAGAGCAAGGGCAAGGTCTAAGAATCATCTTCCAAGGTCAGCACATCTGGAAGGGGTATTGCCTGAACTGAGCCTGGTAATTTCCTCCTGGGATGGGGAGGGTGGTGAGGGTGGAGAACACAGTGACAGCGCCCCCCGCCCCAGGCTTTTACTTCACCAGATATCCATTAAGCACAGTGATTGTTAGGGTCCATGGGGACTTCAGATACGAACAAGACACAGCCCCGAACCTCAGGAGGCTCAGGGTTTGGTGGAATAGACACGTGACTTGCCCCCTTTCTGTCTGATGACACTTTGGGCTCGTTACTTGAAAGCCTTGGTTTCCTCATCTGTAAAATGGGGTTATAAATGTACCAATCTCATTGGTGATAATTCATTGAGTTGATGCATAAAAATGCTTAGGACAGGGCCAGGCTCAATAAGGGTGAGCAGTCAGTGTTATTATCTGCCATGCCTCAGGCAAGGTACAGAGGTTCCCCGAAGCTACTTGACCTCTTCCTGTTTACCTTGCCTCCTGGCCAGCTGCCCTCTGGTGGTAACTATGCAGAGTGGTCACCTGCCTCTGGCACCTGTCTGATCTGCCCTGGTCCTGCTGACCCGTCCTGTGGGCCTTTTGGTTGTCTGGACTCTTGGTATTTCCCAGGTCTTCCCTTTTTGGTAGGTTTCCAAGGCTGCTCTTCTGCATCAGCAGGTTTCTCAGGCTTTTCAGACCCAAGTGACCAGCTTGGGAGATCGGCAGAGAGAAGCCTTGATGTTACTGGTTATTTCTGCCCATTGGGAACCAAATAAACACTGCCTCTAGCAACAGCCTCTTGACTTCCAGTTAGACAGCCTCCTCTCCCCACACGACCCAAGCCTGCCAATGAGAGTGTCACAGCTGTCAGGGCCAGTGAGGATTGGTTCAGGGGTGAGCATGTGACCCAGGCCTGCCAGTGAGAGTATTACAGCTGCCAGAGCCAATGATTAGTTCAGAGGTGGGCCTGTGACTGGAATCTGGCTAATAAGAATATCATAGCCCCCGGCTTGGTGATTGGTACAGAGGTGGGCAGGGACTGAGGCTTGGCTTTGGTGGGACCTTTCCATGAAAAGCTTGCTGAGCCAGTGGTATGTCAGTCTGGTGCTTTTGGGGCTTGAGAGGAGGGCCTGCCTGAGAATAAAGCTAATGGTGGAGAAAGCAGAGCCAAGAGCTAGTGGCCTGGTGACAGTACTTGAGTCTCTGGATCCAGCTGAGCCTGAAGTTCATCAACCTCTTACACTTTTCAATCCAAGGGTTGAATAAATTCCCCCTTTGAGTTTTGTGTACTTTGAACTGGATTTCTGGCCCTTGCAACTGAAAGAACATAGGCTGACTTGTGTGTGCATGGACACACACACACACGCACACACACACACACTTCATTCAGTGCCTACTGAGGAGTCCCTCTTCTTAGGGAACTGAGCACTGCCTGTTCCCAGAGCATACAGAGGTGACCAGGACAGTTCATGAACTCAGGAGTCCCAGGAATGGGGCAACAAGTCCGACTTCTTGCTCAGATACTTTTAAGTGTGGCAGGCCCATTCTCACCAGGGCCAGCTACGTAATTTGTAGGGCTGGGTGCAAAATGAAAACGTGGGGTCCTTTGTTCAAAATTATTAAGAATTTCAAGGTAGGAACTCAGAGCATTAATGCAAGTGTGAACCCCTATGTTCATGAGGGAACATATACATGAGGAAACTAGCATACAAACCATTATCAAACAGGTGTAATTTAAGGTATTCTGAGGGACAAAGGCTTGGCTCCTTCAAAATAGAATCCTCGGTAGGGACCCAGGTTTGAGTAGTGCTCACCATGGCAGTAGCCTTGAGGGGAGCTGGGAATGATTGGGTGACCATACTATCTGCCTGTGGTCACCAAGGAAGGCTGTTTTTGCCTGGAAGGGAAGAAAGCTCCTGGGAACAGAAATCTCAAGCCCAGACATATGGGTGGGTGGGAGCAGAGGGAGGTGGAGTTGGTTGGGCTCCTTGTTTTGAACTGGGAGGCAAACAAAGATGGGCGAGGTCCATGTTTGGTAAAAAGATGGACCAGGAGTCACAAAAGTGTCAGGGAGACCTGGTGGTCTCCTGGTTCTGCAACCAGGCAGACCTGGGGTTGAGTCCCACTTTGGCTGTTTAGTAGCTTAGTGACCTTGGGAAAGTCGCTTGACCTCTCTGAGTGCAGTTTCATGGAATGGAAAATAGCAGTGGTATTACCCCCAGCAGGTTTGTAGTGAGTACCTAATGGGATAGTGTCTGTAAAAAATCCTTTATAGGCTGGGCAGGAAATCGAGACCATCTCTACTAAAAATACAAAAAATTAGCTGGGCATGGTGGCATGCGCCTGTAGTCCCAGCTACTCGGGAGGCTGAGGCAGAGAATTGCTTGAACCTGGGAGCCAAAGGTTGCAGTGAGCCGAGATCGTGCCACTGCACCCCAGCTTGGGCGACAGAGTGAAAGACTCCATCTCAAAAAAGAAAAAAAAATCCTTTATAAGCTATAAAATATGACCATAATCCATCAGTTCTAAAACTCATCTTTTTTACATTTCATATCTCTAAAATTGGGATAAATCTTATTATCCAAGGTGTGACATATTTAATTGGCAACTTTTCTTTTTCCTTGGTGGCTCATGAAATAATTTGTATGTGTTGCGATCAGTGGCATCTCATTAACAGATCTGCTGAAATGATCGTTGAAACAGCAGTCGTTGGCTTTTCCATCTCCACTGCCACCCTTGCCTGTGTTTCCAGAGAACAGAAATTAGACCTTTTCATCTGTGTCCTCTCGGAGCCTGACATAATGTCTGGCACAGGTCAGTGCTCAATTAATGCTTTAAACCAAAGCTTAAAGTGACTAGCTAAAGGGTTTTGCTGGAAGGGCTTGTGACAAGCTAAACCCAACCCTCTCACCTTCTGATTAATTGCAACTTGGGGCCGAGGCGTGGTCATTTGTGTGTCTTGTTTTCCTGGCCACCCAATTGATGCCTCTTTGTCTTATTTCTGAGAGTTGCTATGGTTCATGCCCTTCGTTTCTATAAGGTACACAGGGAACACACCTACCCCCTAATTCTCCCTGCCCCCCTCCACCACTCTAAGACTGACTCAATTAGCATGTCACATCCCTCTGGCCTCAGTGATTGGTCCAGGGATGAACATATGACCCAACGGAACTTTTGAGATACTACGAGATTTTTTTTTTTTTTTTTGCCGGATATAGCAGCCCCTGACTGGGCCCCATGCATAGCCTCTTGGCATTTGCCGTTCCCATGCACATGGGCTGAACTTCCAATTGCCCGTCTTTGGGTCTATGCTTGAGTACTCTCTCAGGCTGCTAGGGCCCACTCTCTCCATGTGTGCTGCAATGGCTAGAAGTCAGGGGGCTAATGGAGCCAAGGAGTTGCCAAGGTAGCTAGGGGAGGCAAATGAAGTGCGTAGGGTGCAAAATTTGAGGAGTCCTAGTCCCAGGTTTGTGGCAGCCCTCAACCAATGGCTGATGGGAGCTGGTGGATAAATACCCCATTTATCTGCGAGGTGTTACCCTGGCCCTCACAGTTCCCTAGTGGGATTAGGCTCCGGGTGCCCACAGAGATAACTGCATGGTAACATACCTTGTATTGGCTTCCTTCCCCGTGCTGGCTCTCTTCCCCATTCCCTTACCAGTACTTCCTGTGATCACTTCCCAAGGAAACCATTTGTCCTAAAATCCTTGACTAAGGGTCTCCTTCTGAGGGAGCCCAAACCAAGACACTGGAGGCCCTGCTATTGTCTGTGGTTGAGGGCTGATGCCACTGTAGAGGCCAGCAGCTGTCTTGCCAGCTGGAGGGGCAAAGGATGGAGCCAACATAGGGGAGAGCAGAATCGGGAGATGGCAGGTGATACGATTTGACGATGCTCTGCTGCAAGGATCATGCACCACAGTTCGGACACTTTCTAGACTTCCCCATGAGCACTCTCTGTGCACCTATGTTTTTTCTCCTACAGCCAGCCATCTCTTCTCTTCTCTCCACTTTCTCCAAAAATGCTATTTTCCGGAACTATTCACTGCTTTCTCTCTCTCAGCTTCTGAGCCCCACTCCACAAAATTGGTCTCCTGGGATTTACCATTCAGGAAGTTGTTTGCATGTGGGTAGGGACTTGTAAAGAAAAAAGTAAAAAGGGGTGTGAGTATGTTGGTATGATGGGATGTGGAGTGAGGAGTGTGGTATGTGCATATTTGTGTTTGTACTTCTTGGCACAAACCATAGGTTCATGATCATTGGTACAGCCTTGCCTACTGGGAACTCACATGGGAACCTGAAAGAAATGACTGGCAGCCTTCTCCCTTCTGTCATCTCTTTCCACCTCTCAGGAACCTCGTATCTCTCTCATCTCTCCTGCTCTTACATCTCTGTTCTTTCTCTTCCTCTCTGCCTCCTTCCTCTGCTTCAACATGGCCCAAGGTGATCACCAGTAGGCACAACCCAATTCCAGCTCAAGTTCTCCACAGAGAATCTGATAGGCTCTGCTCAACTGCCAATAGATGAGCTTTCTTGGGCCAGGCCCTATCCTTTGTCCAATCGGCTTTGGACTTGGTGTTGAGGGTGGGGCCCTGGGCAGGATGGCCAGTGAAATATCCTGGATGGCTCCTCCCATCACAGATGCCTGCTCCCAGAGCTGCAGGACAGTGTCTGGGAGGCAGGATAATGACAACGGTGACTGAACACTTACTTTAAACCAGGTGTAGGACACACATTGCAAATGTTACGTGTACAGATCTTAAGTGTATAGCTCAATACTTGTATTACTTTTAATTCCCTTAGCAAACCCACCATATGGACGAGATTATTATTACCCCCAGTGTATGGACATGGAAACTGAGGCATGGCCACTGAAGGCATAACCAGCACTGTATTCTACCCCTGTCACCAAGTCACCTCCAGGGATAGGCATAACCCACTGTGTTCCCAGGCAGCGACAGGGAGACAAACCAGGTGACGTTAACTTCCGCAGTGCATAGGGTGCCAGGTGGAAGCCTGCCAGCCTGGCTCTCCCCTTTTGGCCATCCTTTTTCTCCCCCTGGCCTCCCCCTCCTGGCCGCTTGGTACCTTCCTCTCTTTTCCCGGGCAACCCAGCCGCAGCTGGAGGCAGCCCCTGGGAGCCACCAAGCGGCTTTATGATGTGCAGATGGTGTTTCTGCGGAGCCCCTCGCTTTTCATGTCGGTGGCCTCTGGGAGCTGGGCCAGCCCAGATGTCCCTGATCGTGAGAAAGCCTCCCCTGGCAAGGCTGGTGCAGGATGCCAGTGATGGGGCCTCTGGCCAGTTCTGGTGTGGGTTGTCTGGTGAGGAGCTTGGCTGGATGCTCGTGAGGCGGATGCCTCTGTCGTTTGTGTCCAGCCCTGCGAGTTCAAACGGTGCATCTGCAGAGCCAGGAATATCCCTTCTGAGTCCACAGACAAATGGACAGAGACTTTGCACAGCCAGCTTTTCAAAAGGACCCTAGATGGATCTCTTTTTTCCCCCATACATGTTGTTTTATCTGACTCTCAAGCTATCTATGCGCACAGACTGCCTCTCCCATCAGAGGAGGTCCCCCCTTGTGATGGGAACAATCTCACCCCCATCAGTGATAAACTGGGCCAGGATCAGGAGGCATGTGTCTCCTCCATCAGACTAAGAGTTTGCAGTATTAGGGAAAATGGAACTCTGCTCTTTGCTCTCCAAATGAGACTTCCCCAAACCAGGAAAATGTGACCCTGCCATCAGATTGGGAGTTTTCAAGGTTGAGATCGATGAGTCTGTCTCTTTCATCAGGCTGAAAACTCTCCAGGGATGAGGTGGGGGTCTCTTCCATCTGATCAGGAGCTCCCCGAGAGTGGGGATGATGGCTCCTTTTCATCTCTCTCCTCCCAGAGTGCTCAGACAAGGCTCAGAGGATGTCGAGAGCAGAAAAGAGTCCTGCTGACCATCCTAGGGGCGGGCAACTTTCAGCCTGGACTCGGAAGACCTGCCCTTGCCCAAACCACCTGGGGAGAGTGGGACCAGTGTCAGCCACAGGAGGTGCCAGAGAGACACAGGTGAGGAAGACTGTTGTGAGATGTATGGACCCCGGACAGAGTTTATTTTGTGACCTGCTACATAACCCAACTTCTGGCTCAGGGCTTGGTTCCCAACAAGAGTTCAGTGATGATGAGTGAATAAATGAATGAACGAAGACCTGGTTCCTGTCCTTGAGAAACTCAACTCTTCTAAGGAAGAAATGAAGCCCACTTCTCTTGGGTGCCTCTATGTGTTGGACATAATTTTAGGCTCTTTCACGTGCATCACAGAATCTTCAAAACCAGCCTAGAGGAGGTTGCAGTGAGCTGAAATTGAGCCATTGTGCTCAGCCTGGGTGACAAGAGCAAGACTGTTAAAAACAAACAAAAACCAGCCTAGAGAATAAATTTTATTTTTTCAACTTTATAGATAAAGAAACTGGGGCTTAGAGAGGCAAAGTGACCTGTCCAAAGTCTCATAGCTATTGAATAAGGGAACTGACATTTGAACTGAGGTCCTTCGACTTCCAGTGTGCGCTCTTCCTGGAAACATTATTATCATTTGATTTCAGAGCCACCCAAGACAGACATGGATGAAGTGGCACATCAGCTAGGAGTGGTATGTGAGAAGGAAGCTCAGAAGGCTTCACAGGAGTAACACTGGAGATGTGTTTTGAAGGATCAGTAGGAGTTCACCAGACTGAGAAGATGTGGAGGCATGGTTAGAAAAAGAGGGGCAAATTGTCTACCTGGAAGGTTCCCTGTAGGGGTTGGTGGGCAGGCTGCCCCCTCCCACATGTGCTCTGTGGCACTGCCTCTCTGTGGAGCTGGACTTCCTCTCCCTTTTTGGGAGGACAACAGATGGAAGTCTCATCTCATGCTGGCACAGCCTCATCTCATGCTGGCACAGCCTCATCTCATGCTGGCACATTGCTGCCAAGAGGCCAGGAAATCTCTGTTGTGGGCCTCCTACCCTGGTGGCAGAGCCAACTGTGCTTCTGGAAGGAAAGAAAGGTGGGTCGGGATCAGCTGTGATGAGAAGTTTCCCCTTTGAGTCCTCTGAAGAAGATAGCATAGAGGAGGAGCCGGGACCCTGGTCTTGGATCTGGCCAGAGAAAGATGGGGTTGGGCAAGTTGTCTCCAAGGGCTGTGACCAGAGGCCCTCTGTCTCTGGCTTAGAAAGCAGCTGGAGACTTATTATATCCCCTGGGGGTGTGAACGTCCTTTAGAAATCTTTTCTGGGCCTGGTGTTTGAGGACAGGCAGGTATTATATTTTTCTGAGGTGGGAGGGCAGAACAGATTTTCCATAGATTCTTGGTTTTTGATCGATGGTTAGACTTTGTGAATTCATTATTTTGCTGAAACTGAGTAGAATGAAGTCGAGCTCTTATTGAGCTCATCAGGGTCTGATTAGAATCACAGGTTCAAGGTCAGAAGGAACGAGCAGAGGCCCTCAAGACCCGTGGCTTTTAAATTGTATGTGTGTTTTAATAAGCAGATACTTAAAAAAAGCCTGGAGATCTTATTCTGAAGCTCAGTGTGTGTAGCAGATAAAAGCAGAGCAGCTGTTTGCAGTGAAGTGGGGAACTTAAAAACCACCTACTCAGGCCAGGGGCAGGGCTCACGCCTGTAATCCCAACAATTTGGAAGGCCAAGGTGGGAGAGTCTCTTGAGCCCAGGAGTTCAAGACCAGCCTGGGCAACATAGTGAGACTTTATCTTTACAAAAAATTAAAATTTCTCTTGGTATGGTAGCATGCACCTGTAGTCCCAGCTACTTGGGAGGCTGAGATGGGCGGATTGCTTGAGCCTGGGAAGTCGACACTGCAGTAAGCTATGATCGCACCACTGCACTTTAGCCTGGGTGACAGAGCAAGACCCTGTCTCAAAAAAAAAAAAAAAGGAAAAAGAAAAAAAAGACTACTTGCTCAGCTTCTTTTATTTTTTACCAAAAAATTTTTTTATTAAAAAAAATAGAGATAGGGTCTTGCCATGTTGCCTAGGCTGCGTTACCCAGGCTGGTCTCAAACTCCTGGGCTCAAGTGATCCTCCTGCCTCAGCCTCCCAAAGTGCTGGGATTACAGGTGTGAACCACTGGCCCGGTCACTCAGCTTCTTTTGACTCCACGTCTGTCCCTTTGGGGGTGTTCCTGGAGCCCCAGTTCTCCCCAGCATGCCAGTATCTCTGGCCACCTCCTACCCTTGAATTCTACTGGGACTGAGTCCCTGAGAGGGGAATGATTTGCTTGCGGTTGCATCAGCAAGTGGTTATGTGGGATGGTATCCTCCAAATCCCTGCACTGAACTCAGTGTGGGAGGGTCTGTCCAGCTGCAGCACTGGCTCTGACGCCACCTCCTCCAGGCTTCCTGCCCAGGCCCGGGGTGCACTCAGGATCCAAGGCTTTGGGGTCCAGGCTTTGTCACCCAACAGGATAAGGGAAACTCCACCCATAGGTCAAGTCCTGTCCCTTTTGCAGGAAGGCAAGCTGAGGCCCAGAGACGGCCAGGTTCCAGGTTATGTTAACTCTGACCCATTAACGCAGAACTGGGCCAGAGCTGCCCAGGGGTCTGTGGCTCCAGGATCTTTGCTGGTCCAAGACTCAGTTGTCTGAGGGAGACCCTCCCCTGGGACTTGGCAAGCGGCCATCTGCCCAGGCCTTGCCCAGCTGGGGGCTGTGAGAAGCAGGTTCTGATACTGAAGCTGCCAGGGCATTACTAACGGGCTGTCGGCTGCAATCAGGGCAGCAGCCTTTCATCTCCCGCCATCCCCTCCTGCTCAGGGCAGCCTCGCACCAGCTTCCTCTCCTGGCTGTGTCTGTCTGTCTGGGTCTGGGGCCCCTCCGGAGCTGGGACCCAGGCAGGGGCTGGAGGGAGGAGGCCTCGCTGGAAACCGCTGCGGATGTCTGGGCTCTGTGTCCAATTGTGGAGTTTCCTGGGGCCCGCAGTCCATCCCTGGGCCCTGGCCAGGTGAGGCTGGGCCCCTCTCTGAGCCTCGGCCTGGAAAGCTCCATCCACTCCAGTCAGGCCCGCCTGAGATTACCTAGGTGTTCTGGTGACTTCTGAGGGCCTCGCATGAAAGATAACGCCCAAATCAACAAATCTGCCATTGTGGCTTTGAAGAGACTGTTTCAATCACTTTATTTTGTCTTTATGTCAGGTTTGCCAGATGGCTTGGGTCTTTCTGAGGTCCTGTACCGAGGGGGCGCAGAGAGAACTGGTGCAGCTTCAAAGCTCCTTTTTAATCTTTAGCAACATCACAGCGGCTGGGAAACTGCCTCGGCTCCCTCAAGTCTCTCCCACAAAAGAGGCGCGGCCGAGGCTCTAATGAAAGCCAGATAAAGGGATGGCTGGAATCAGAAACAGAGGGAAAAGAGCAGTCGTTAGTCTTTCTTGTAGCTGTTTCAAAAGAAATTCTAAGACAAATTATGGCTTTGGGTGTTTTTCTAAAAGGACTGCAGCAGGGAGAGGAGGTGGGGGAGGTGCTTTGACCCCTCAGCACCCTTCCCCTTGCATGAAAGGCAGAGGAGACTGAAAAAAGGCCGAAATACAACAATAAACTTTCTGCGTGTGCGCGTGGGGATGAAAGGCGTGCTGGCATAATTATGGGCTAGGGTGCGCGGGGGCGGGCAGGCGGCTTTACCTTGCCGCCAGCGCTATTAATGATGAGGCTCCCTCTTTTTCTTCTCTAGAAGGGGTGCCTTTGGTTTTCGGGAATGGGGTGGGGCACCGCGCGCTGAGGCTGACATTTGGTGCAGGCGGTGGGGATGCAATGCATTGCTCAGTGCATAGGTGCTTGGAAGCCACAGCGCCCTCGTGGCTGCCAAGGCCCTGTCATTGTGAGAAGGAGGCAGATGTACCCATGGGTCATCCTGCCTCCCTCTCGCCCTCCTTTAAGGTCTCAAGGTCTGTCTCTTGGGCCCTGGGGAAGGTGGGGTCGTTCTGACCCCTAATTCTAGCCCCCCATGCTCTGTCTTTTAAGGGTCAGTCCTATTCTAGGGGGATTTAGAGGGGGTCCCACCTGTCCTCTTCCATGGCACATGCTGTCTTAAATCCACACTGTCAGCCCGAATGTCAGGCCCTACCAGTGCTGCTGAGATCTCGTGGCGTGCCAGGCTATCCTTACCTCCTATCACACCTTGGGCCATCTTAGTTTCCATGGATGTTTGTCAGCTACTTGGCAAGATCTTGTGGGCTTTGGACAGCTAAGTTTTGATAGGCAGGCAGGCAAGAGGCGGGGAAGCTGGACAGCATTCAGGGGCTTCCACGGGAGGGACAGGGTGGATAGTGTGGGAGTCACTGAGTAGCACCCCTGGGAAGGCACCTCTGATTCTGAAGGTGATGGCCTACAGAGTCACAAGGCCACTGTATTAGTCCATTTTCATGCTACTGATAAAGACATACCCAAGGCTAGGTAATTTTTAAAGAAAAAGAGGCTTAATGGACTCAGTTCCACGTGGCTGGGGAGGCCTCACAATCATGGTGGAAGGTGAAAGGCACGTCTTACATGGCAGCAGACAAGAGAGAGAATGAGAGCCAAGTGAAAGGGGAGACCCCTTATAAAACCATGAGATCTCGTGAGACTTTTTCACTACCATGAGAACAGTGTGGGGGAAACTGCCCCCATGATGCAATTATCTCTCATGGGGTCCCTCCCACAACACGTGTGAATTATGGGAGCTACAATTCAAGGTAAGATTTGGGTGGGGACACAGCCAAACCCTATCAGCCACAGAATACCAGCCCTGGAAGGGCCCCTCGCTGTACAGATGGCAGATGAGGTCTCAGGAGGGAAGGACCTAACCAAGGTCACAGGGCTGGTTTAGGGCCACAGTAAGATCTCAAGCCTATGTCCACTAAAGCAAGCAGAGATTCTGAGCGAAGGCAGGTCCCATGTGATGTGGGTCAGAAGAGCATTGAGCTCCTGCGGGGAGGGATGGGCAGGGTCAGGCGTGCTCCCCCATGTGTTGGGGACCTCTCACTGTCCCCAGGACCTCTCACTCTCCCCTGGACCTCTCACTTCTACTTTGCAGGGCTCAGTGGCTGCAGGCTTTGGCCTTTGGAGCTTTGGCCAAGAGATCAGGGGGATTCTGGGGCTTTCTGAGCATCACGACCATCGTGTGGGGTGAGGTCAAGTGGAAGGCATTACGGATCCTTCCTTCCTTTTCTTTTCTTTTCTTTTTTCTTTCTTTTATTCTTCTTTCTCTCTCTTTTCTTTTCTCTTTCTTTCTTTCTTTCTTTCTTTCTCCCTGTTTCTTTCTTTCTCTCTCTCTCTTTTTCTTTATTTTCCCTCCCTCCCTCCCTCCCTCCCTCCCTTCCTTCCTTCCTTCCTTCCTTTCCATATTAATAATAATGATAGTAATAATATGGGCCTAATCTTGACCCCAATACCCTGCCCCATGGGCATCTGTCCTCCCTCACTTTGCCCCTGGAGCCTCTTTCCCTGCTTAGGAGACTTGAGGAGAATGGAAACCAAAGAAACGTATGCCCAAGTTGCTGCCCAACTTTTATTTGCTCGTTCTAAAAGGGTCCTCCTTGTCCCCCTCTTGCCCTCAGCCCCAGAGAAGAGAGAGTTACGTATGCTGACAGCGAGTGCTGCAGGAGGGCACAAGAGGAGGGGGCCCCGTCTGTGTGTCTTCACCCTTTCTACCTTTGCTCTCTCCCTGTGTGTCTCTCACATTCTCTGTCTGTCTGTCTGTCCCCTCCTGCCCCTCCCCAGTGGTGTGCTGGCCTGGCGCTCGGGTTTCTATTCATGGCACTGGGGCCTCTGTGGCCCCCATGCTCTGATGCCCCATCCCACTGCTGCACCTGTGACTGAGCCAGGAGCTTTGGCGGAGGGTTGCCAGGTGAAGACCCCCAGGGTGGCTCGCTGGAGGGGAGGGGGTGGTGAGGTGGCGAGGGCTGGGCTGTCATATCGCTCCTCCTTCCTTGGGGCAAACGGCAGAGCCTGGCAGAAGCTGCTTGCCAGGCCTCTGGGCTGCTTTTATGAAGGAGAATTTGGGAAGATGAGTGGCTGTAACTAAGTGGGGAACAGGCTTCTCCCTCTCCTCTGCATGTCCAGATCATACCAGACACTGCCAGGCAGACAGTATTGGGCAGCGGGGAGGGCACAGGCTGTCGGACTGGACACCTAGGGTTTGAATCCCAGCTCCTCAACTTTGTAGCCAGGAGACTCTGGGCAAGTGTCTTCCCTGTTTGTACCTCACTTTTCTCATCTGTAAAATGGGACTAATAATTGTATTTACCTCGGGGGGTTGTCATGAGGAATAAATGAGTTAATACATGTAAAGTACTTAGAATCGTGCCTGGTATACTGTTGCTCAACAGATGTGAGTAATAATAATAAGAATAACTGCTGTTATTTCAATAGGTATCTTTTCAGGCATCATTGTCAGCAAAAGCTAAGTTGATAATCCACTGTATGGATCAGAGCTCATGCTTGGGTGTTGGGAGGGTACTGAGGTAAATCTCTTCCTTGCTGGCTTTCATTCATTCATTTTTTGTTTTTCTTTCTTTCTTTTCTTTTCTTTCTCTTTTTCGCTCTTTCTTTCTCTCTCTCCCCTTTCTTTTCGTTCCCTTCCCTTCTTTCCCCTCCCCTCCCCTCCTCTCTCCTCCCCTCCCCTCCCCTCCTCTCCCCTCCGCTCCTCTCTCCTCCCCTCCCCTCCTTCTTCTTCTTTCTTTCTTGTCTTCTGGTAACAGACCCCTCTTTCCCAGGGGTGCCCAATCCATGTAGTTCTGAGGATGGGGCTGAGCCTGCCATGCATGTGCTGCACAGATCTGACCAGTCAGAGAACTGTATTCCTTGGGCCACAGTGATTGGCTCAGGGACAATCATATGATTCAAGGCAGCCAGAGTTCTCCCCAGAATTTTGCTGCCCTAGTGTTGGAGAAGACAACTTTCCATCCTCTGAGATCCCAAGTTCTAAGGGTGTTGTAAGCTGGAGTCACTAGAAGCCCACCTTCTCCAGCTACATGAAGGAAGCTATCAACAGTAGAAGAAAATGAGGCCATTATGTCAAAAAAGGCAGAAGTAAGACATGGGGTGGGGGTGGGGGGGAGAGAGAGAGAGACAGAGAGAGAGAGAGAGAAATGTGATACCCTAAGTCCAGCCATGCCTACAACTCTTGTGCTGTATGTGCTTCTGACTCAGTCAATTACCTTTGCTTTTATAGAGATCCGAGTTTGGTTTCTTGCAATCAAGAGTCCTGATCAATATGGAAGCTGACTTGGTTACCAAGGGTGCCTGCTGTTGTGTTCACATCACCCTCACTCACAGGGGCTCAGTCTCTTTCATAGATGAACTGCACCATGAGAAGAGGGCTGAGGACCAGGTGGTGAAGGGGCAGGAGTATTTGCCTTGGAGGATTGGAGCTGGTGTGGATTCAGCAGAAATGAGCCTTCCTTGGGGTAGTAGCCATCCAACTGGGCTTGATTTCATGGACTTGGAGAAGTGGAGGTGGGAGTTGGTGAGCATTCCAGGAGAAGGGCAGAGCATGAGGGAAAGGCTTTAGAGTAGAGGAAATGTAAGGTGTATTGAAAGAACAGCAGCTAGTCTTGATTGGCTGAATTGTCAGGCACATGAGTGATGGAAAGCTGAAGGTGATGAGGCTGGAGAATTATGCTGGAGTCAGAGCATGGAGGTTTTGAGTTTCAGGTCTAGGATCTCGGATTTTGTGGCCTAGACAATAGGGAGCCATTCAAGTGGTTTTTTTTTTTTTTTTTTTTTTAAGTGGAAGTTGAAAGATTCAGAGCTGTGTAGTGGATTGTTAAAATGGGGAGGTGAGGCTGGGCACAGTGGCTCATGCCTATAGTCCCAACACTTTGAAGGCCGAGGCAGGAGGATTGCTTGAGGCCAGGAGTTTGAAACCAGCCTGAGTAACATAGCCAGATCCTGTCTCTACAAAAGGAAAATAAAAAAATGAGTTGGGCGTGGTGGCACGTGCCTGTAGTCCCAGATACTCAGGAAGCTGAGGTGGGAGGATTGCTTGAGACCAGGACTCCAATGCTACAGTGAGCCGTGATCATGCCATTGTACTCCAGCCTGGGCTACAGAGTGAGACCTTGTCTCCAAAGGGGAAAAAAAAAAAAAGATGGGAAGGTGAAAATCAGGGAGTTGGTTTGTTATAGGACCAAGGTGAGAAGTAATGACAGTCTAGACTTGGGACTTGGATCGTGGCCTAGGATGGAGACAGGTATCGTGGAAATTGGTTGTTTTATGTTCAGAATCCACTCTCTTCTTCTGGTAAGAACCTCCCTATTTCCCTTGGGGAAACCACTCCTCCCCCCAACTCAATCCATGTGGTCTGAGTGGAACTGATCCCACATCCAGATCAGGGTATGGCATGTGACCCTGGCCTAAGCTCACCTGAGCATCCACACGTTGACCACAGTGGTTGGTTTAAGGATGGCCATGTGTTTCAATTTGGGCCAATGAGAGTCAGGCCTAGTATTTTTGTCAGATGAGTTAGGAAAGGGAAATTCTATTTTCCAGAGGACTTGTGGCCGGCAGGAAGTGAATCTGGACCTTCTAGGGCCCAAAGTGGCAGAATGAAGTCCCACAGGCAAAAACAGAGTCAGAGATAGAGAAGCGAAACCAAGTCCTGAGGCCATGATTGGAGCCCGTGAATCAGACACACCCTGGCCATTTCAGGGACCTGGGACTATGAAATTGAATTGAGTTTTCTATAATTTGCACACAAGAGTCCTGAGAGTATGCAGCTGCAGCAACAAGTAAGCAACTGTGTGTGCTCTGTGTGTGCCTACGTGCTCTCAGAGGAAAGGGAGGAGCAAAAAAGGAAGCAGTGGGCAGGTCCTGGGTACCTGAGAGGTTGGTGATACAACTAGCAGGGACTGGGCTTATGGGAGAAGAAGCCATTTTTGTGGGGAAGTGAAGAATCTGAAATATCGGCATGAACCAAAGGTGGCTGGCCATTTCTCCACCGTCAGGAGAAAGAAGTGCATTCCAAGACATTTTGTTGAGGACTTGGCCAACTAGCAGAACCCATCCTGGGCCAGATTTGGCTTCACTCAGTGGAGCCTAGGCATAGAGCAGGACGAGACACTGGCTCTGAGGCCCATGGTTTACCGACTGTATTAGTCAGGGTTCCCTAGAGGGACAGAAATAATAGGATAGATGTATATAAGAAAGGGAGTTTATTAAGGAGTATTGACTCACATGATCACAAGGTTAAGTCCCATAGTAGGCTATCTGCAAGCTGAGGAGCAAGGAAGCCAGTCCAAGTCGCAAAGCCTCAAAAACAGGGAAACCGACAGGGCAGCCTTCAGTCTGTGGCTGAAGGCCCTAGACCCCCTGGCGAACCACTGGTGTAAATCCAAGAGTCCAAAAGCTGAAGAACTTGGAGTCCAATGTTTGAAGGCAGGAAGCATCCAGCACAGGAGAAAGATGAAGGTGGGAAGACTCAGCCAGTCTAGCCTTTCCACATTCTTCTGCTTGATTTTATTCTAGCCACACTGGCAGCTGATTAGACCCACCCAGATTGAGGGTGGGTCTGCCTCTCCCAATCCACTGACTCAAATGTTAATCTCCTTTGGCAACACCCTCACAGACACACCCAGGAACAAAACTTTTCATCCTTCAATCTGATCAAGTTGACACTAAATATTAACCATCAGGCCGACTATTCATCAACCAGCATTGTGGCAATGTTCAGCAATGTTATTCTTTCTGCTTTGCACAGAGTTCTCTGGGAAGTTAAAGGAACTAGAAACTTTCTTCCTCATAGCCGACTGGTAAGGTGAGTTGAGGATTGAGCAGGCTGAGGAGCAGAGTTTACGCCCTGCGTCTGCTATACTCTGTCTTGGTGTTCTTGGGCAAATTACTTAGTTGCTTGAAAGGTGAATCAGAGATTACCAGATGGAGGTGATTCAGGGAGCATTCAAGCAGGAGGACTGGCTAGCAGCTAAGGGAAGAGAAGCCCCAGGGGGTGGTGGGTGAGTCATGGGCTCTGATGTCAGTTGGATCTGGGTTCTCATACTGGTTCAAGTGCATGCCCTTAAAACAAGTCCTTCAGCCTCTCTGTCTCAGCTTGCTCACCTAAAAAGTGGACCCAGTGATCTCTATCTTGTGAGGTTGATATGAAGACTGCTGGAGTAACTTTCCTATAAAGTGCCTGGCACATAATTGATGTTGCATAAATGATTGATTTGGGCCAGACATGGTGGCTCATGCTTGTGATCCTAGCACTTTGGGATATCGCTTAAGAACAGAAGTTCGAGACCAGACCTGGGAACTTAGTGAGACCCCGTCTCAATTAAAAATATTTTAAACAATGATTGTTTTGCTATTATAAGCCGTCTGCAACCTGAGGAGCAAGGAAGCCAGTCCAAGTCCCAAAACCTCAAAAGAAGGGAAGCCAATAGTGCAGCCTTCAGTCTGTGGCCGAAGGCCTGAGAACCCCTGGCAAATCGCTGGTATAGATGCAAGAGTCCAAAAGTTGAAGAACTTGGAGTCCGATGTTTGAGGACAGGAAGCATTATTTTTTAGTGATTTATTCTGATTCCTCAAGGCACAAAGGCAATGGAGAAACATGGAGGTGGGTGTATTCATTTGTCTTTTTTCAGTTGCACATAAAGGAAACCCAAATCAAACTGGCTTTAGAAGAAACAAAAGGAAGTGGTTGACTCACGTAAGAGTCAAGTACAGAGGTATTAATGGATTTCAGGCATGGCTAGATCTAGGGGCTCAAATAATATCACCAGGATACTGCCTATCTCTCCATCATTTGGCTCTGTTTTCTGTGGTATAGGCTCCTCTCAAGGGTGTGCTAGAGCAAATTGTAAAACATTCAGGAATTTTGGTCACCAGTTGGTCATCATTGGTAGCATGAAACTGGCTATGGTTGGAGTATTTGTATCATGGAAATTGGCAAATGCTATAAATAAGGGCTTTTTTTCTTTTTTTTTTTTTTTTTTGGTGGGAGGATAGCTTGTTTACCAACACATGACACAAAAGTCTCTTCCCCTGCTGTGGGAAGAAGGCAGCCCGCAGCTACTGGCTGACATCCCACCACCTAGGCTACCACAGTGGAAAGTGAGTATCTCTTTCCCAGAAGTTCCAGGAAATGTCCCAGAGTTGAGTCTCATTGGCCTGGCTTGGATCTCATGCCCATTCGTGACATAGCAACTGAGGCCAGGATGTGGAGTGTACTGACTGGCTTGTGTCTCTTCTGGAACTGTGAGATGGGGTCAGCTCCACCTGAACCGCGTGGAGTGAGAGTGGGTATAGATGGTTCCCTTTACTGTAACGAGCAACCACAGACCCTGGTGGCACACAAAACAGGAAGTGTTTATTGTTCACACATCTGCAGTTTGGCTGGAGGCTCTGCTCCAGGCTGGGCTTGTCTGGGGTAGTTAGCAGGGACAGCTCTGCTCTTCTCTCTCCTTCTCCTTCTGGGACCAGCTGACCAACCCAGATTGTTCACCTTCTGGTGACAGCAGAGTCACAAGATAGCAAGAAGGAACAGTGATGTACTTGCAAGGCCTAGGGATAGACTAAGCACACTGTTACTTCCGCCTCAGTCCGTTGACCAAAGCAAGTTACAAGACTGAGCCTGGGATATGAACTTTGCTGCTTCTTCTCCTTGTTTTTTTTTTGTTTGTTTGTTTGTTTTGTTTTTTTTGAGGGGAGTCTCTCTCTGTCACCCAGGCTGTAGCGCAGTGGCGTGATCTTGGCTCACTGCAACCTCTGCCTCCCAGGTTCAGGTGATTCTCCTGCCTCAGCCTCCCTGCTAGCTGGGATTATGGGATTACAGGGCCCCACCACCACACCCGGCTAATTTATTTTTTCTTTTTAGTAGAAACAGGGTTTCGTCATGTTGGTCAGGCTGTTCTCAAACTCCTGACCTCAAGTGATCTGTCTGCGTCGCCTCCCAAAGTGCTGGGATTACAGACATGAGCCACTGTGCCCAGGCAAATTTTGCTTCTTTAGTGAGATGGACTGTAAAGTCAGATGGTGGAGGGAATAGATGTGGAGATGGGAGAAAAATTGCAAACATTGCAACTTACCACCTTCCTTAAGGAAGATCAGGGCACTGCCAAAAGTAGAGAGCGTTGGAGGATAGGGGGATATAAGCCACAGATGTCCCCTGAGGGTATCAGGAAGGGTGGGGGGACTCTGATGTGGCTGTGGCCTGGGTGTGGGAGGGATAAGGGTAAGAGGGGAGGCCAAAAGGAGTGTAAGGTAAGGATGAGCCTGGGCCCCGGGACACCACCCTCGTGGGCTGGGTGACTGCACCTCATCTCCAGGCTCAGGGGAGCTGTCTTAACTTTTTCTTTTTCTTTTCTTTTCTCTTTTCTTTTCTTTTTTCTTTTGTTTCTTTTCTTTTCTCCTTCCTTCCTTTTCTTTCTTTCTCTTTTTTCTTTCTTTCTTTCTTTCTTTCTTTCTTTCTTTCTTTCTTTCTTTCTGTCTGTCTGTCTTTCTCTTTCGTGTGTGTGTGTGTGTGTGTGTGTGTGTGTGTGTGTGTGTGTGTGAGACAGGGTTTCACTCCGTGTCCAGGCTGGAGTGCAGTGCAGTGGCACGATCATGGCTCACTGCAGCCTTGAACTCCTTGGGCTCAAGGGGTTCTCCTGCTTCAGCGTCTCAAGTAGCTAGGACTACAGGCACATGCCACCACACCTAGCTAATTTTTTAAAACAATTTTTTTGTAGAGATGGAATATTGCTATATTGCCCAGGCTGGTCTGGAACTCCTGGGCTCAAGTGATCCACCCACCTCAGCCTCTCAAAGTTCAAGAGCCAGCATGCTCAGCCTATCTTAACTTTTGTTTCCCCAGATCCAGACCTTGAAGCAAGGATTTGTGTGTAAGTTAATTGATCTGGAAGGTGATGCCAGGAGACCCTGATACAGAAGTAGGAAAATAAGCAGTGTTGTGCTGGCAAACTGGCTCTCTGAGAAAAAAAAAAAAAAAAAAAAAAAAAAAAAAATCCGTTATTTGTAGTGTGTGCCCATTTTCATGGTGAGAATGTTCCCACTATAGTTGATTTCAAGCTACTAGTGTGATGTAACTGAAAGAGGCCTTGGGGAGAGATGAGTGGAATCGGCTCTCTTGAGCTGGTCTGAGCCATTTTTCAGCACACCACTGCAGGTGACGGGGATGGCCGGGAAGGCAGCCAGTAAAAGGTGCATAATCAAGCCAGCCACCTTGTGAGCAGCTGTGGAGCTTCCCACCACTGGGGAGTGGCGGGAGGTGGTATAGAACTTATGCCCTGTGTTAGCCCATTTGGCAGTGAGGGGCCTGGGGAACGTACGCACTGCCTCTCCATCCATCACTGGTTGAAGCTGTTTCCCCAGGGTTGGCAATTCAATGCATTTCTGGCCAGGGCTCTGGTGGACAGAGAAAGAGACACAGGGGCTGGAAGTTGCAAGTTGGGCCAGCATGCATGGAAATAGTAAGGTCTGTGACAGGAGCCATTCGAGTGTCGCCAGCAGAGTGAGGCCTTCCTGCTGAATCCCTTAGAGTTGCCTGCAACAGGCCAGGCTTCCTGGTCCCCTCACCAGCTCCCAGGCGCCATTCTCCCATGGCATACTATGCCACCATTGAGAAAAACAGTACCTGCCTCCCTCAAAGAAGAAACAAAATGAGGCAAACATCTTTGACATTTTTGGTGATATCATTTTTTTTTGTTTTATGGTGTGTGTGGTTTTTTTTTTTTTTTTTTTTTGTAGAGACAGGGGTCTTGCTGTGTTGCTCAGGCTGGTCTTGAACTTCTGGCCTTGAGCGATCCTCCTGCCTTGGCCTCCCAAAGCACTGGGATTACAGGCGTGCGTCACCACGGTCGGCAATGACACCATTTGATTGATGTTTTCTGAATGTAGAGGTGTTTCTCTGGAATATTTTCAGATTTGTCAATTCCCTGGTCTTCTGTCTAGCCTTCGTAGGGTGGGAATGAGAGTCATACTATGTTTATTTTATTTCTTGCTTTTTCTCAGGCCCTCTGATGTTTTCTTCTTGGAGCTGGGCTTTACAGAAATACATTTCTACAGAGTCTGGAGAAAATGCTCTTAAAAAAAATAGTTGAAATCTCCATTCCTCCATTGAAAACCCACTCATTTTGGTGGTGTGCTGCACAGAGCAAACTCTGGGGGTGTCCTGCCCAGATGACTTTGCTACTCACAGGTCCCACCTCTGGCTTCTTACTGCAAAGAACTGCAGCTACCTGAGGTCATTCTCAAGGATCAGGAGGGTGACCAGCCCCACACAGGCAGGCCCATAGCACTGGGGAGTGGGGCACCCTTTTGGATGGCCGTCAGGGGAGGGTGAGCCCATGCCTCATCTTTATCACCCCTCAGAGGGGTTACCTCTCAGAGGTGGCCCAGAGATCGGTTGGGATAGAACCCATTTTGCAAACAACTGTAAACTGCCCCTTCCTCTAGCCTGTGTTAGCTTCGTTCCCCTCCCATGTCCTTCCCCACACCCCTGCTGCTACCTCCTAGGACCACTTCCCTAATCTGCTGCTTGCCCTCACATCCTTGTGTGAGGGCCTGCTTCTGGGGAACCCAACCTGGGACATGGGGTGTCAGGCCTCCTTGGCTTCTGAGTGAGATTAATCTGACCAGGTTGAAGCCACATCTGGTGGTGCTTGTTGTTTTCCCTCAGGGCTTGGCACAGCATGAGGGACTCATCAGCGTTCCAACATCTGGTTGGTGAATCAAAGAACGTGAACATTTAAATATAAGGAAGCAGGGCTGAAAGCTGACGGGGAGACAGGGATGGCTGGGTCTGTAGGTGCTGTGTCCTCCCAGGTCTGCACATCCAGCCTCCTCTCTCCTGAGCCCCAGACCTGTGCATTCAACCAGATGTCTTCACCTGGGTCCTCAAGCTCAATGCAACTTGTCATCCCTCCCCACCCCCTCCATAGGCAACCTGCCTCTTCTCCTGCGTGGCTGGTCTCAGGCAATAAAGGTAGGCATGGGCTTCAACTCCGCTTGCCCTCAGTCACGCGGTTCTTGTTTCATCACCGTGTGCATCTTTCTCGACGCTCTCCACTGTGTCCAGCTCCCCTGGCACCTGTCTGGCCCCTGCCGGCCTCATCTCTCGCCTCCAGTCTTGCCGCCCTGCAATCCCTCCTGTGGCCCCGAGTGAACTTTCTCAAGCGGCCTTGACCGCGTGGCTTGCTGCTGAAAATCCTCGGCTGTGGCTCCCCACTGCTGTAAAGAGGAAATCCAGACTCCTTGTGATGGCCTAGCAAGGCCCTGCAGGAATTGCTTCCTGCCAGACCTCCAGCCCCTACGAGTTCTGTTCTCCTTAACACCCTCCCCACACCTGCAGAGCCCAGCTGCTTTCTGTCCCTTGAACCTACACTCTCTCACCTCCAGGCCTCCGTGCATGCTGTTCTCTCTGCCCCAACACTCTTCCCTCCTCTCCTTCCCAGGCCAACAACCCCATGGAGCGGATGCTTCTGAATCCCCTGTCTGGGTTACAAAAGCTTGCTTGTAACCTTGTGCTTTCCCTGTGGCTACTCGGATGCCCCTGAATTATGACCTGTTATTTAAACCCACGTCTCTCCTGTGAAAAATAAACTCTCCTAGAGCAAGGCTGATTTTTTTGCAGTTGTACCCCTGGCATTCAGCACCACGCCCGCATTGCAGTTGCATTGTAAATGCCTGGTGGGTGAATTAGGGAGTGAAAGGAAGGCTGCTCCCCAGCCCACCTGGGAGGAGTGGATCTGGAGACCTGGGCTTCTATCTAGCTCTCTCAGACGAGATGAGATGGAGCTGTGGCTGGGATGCCTTTGTGGCCCCACGACGTCATATTCAGGTCCTTAATGGTAAGAGAGGGGAGACAGACATGGCGAGAAGGAGGGAGGAAGGAGAAGAAAGGAAGCCCTAATCCGTGGCCCAGAAGAAATGAACATCTCCACGTTTCCCACATCTCATCTAAGTAGGTCACACGGAAGAACTCGGAGTCCCTGTCAAAGTTTCAGGCAAAAACAATAACTTGGTTTTGACCTTGCTCTCTTCAAAAAGCAAGTTGCTGCTGAGCTGCAACATCAAAAAGAATAAATAATTGTTTTTCTTTTTTGTTGTTATGATATGGATCATCTGAGCGGTTAGTGGTAAGCAAGCCACTTTGATTCCACTCTGGCTCCCCAGCGCTCCAGCCTCTCTTTATGTCAGCAGGCTCCTGTTTCCACCCCAGGATAGCAGAATCCCTTGATTAAATTCATATTTGTTTTAATCTTTCCCTGTGTCTGATCTTGAGCTCAAAGATGGTCAGGAAAAAAAGCCGGCTGCCCCACTGCGGCCACAGGGAGGGCCCGTGTCAGGCCCCACGCTGATTGTTCTGTCCGGTGTGATAAGGCTGCCAGCCTGTGGTGCCCTGGCATGCCTGCTGCCATGCCAGCCCCAGTCCTCACACCACCAGCGGCTGCCGGACAGCTCACAGAGCTGCTGGGCTGCAGGAGAACATGAGGAGGCCCAGCGATGAGGCAGCTGTCTGTGCTGGCCATAGCCTCCTGCGTTGACCTGGGAGTGCTGGAGTTCTCTTGAACATTTTTAAAGTGGAGAAAATTATGACTCTTAGGTGGAGTGAAGTTTATCACTCTGCTTAGGTCAGTGTGGGTCCCTATCATTTGCCTGTGATTTACACGCCCCCCACTCTTTCATTCTCCCAGCATGGAGGCAACTGTCCAGTGTGTTTGGTAGATGTTCTTAAATACATAATGCTGCTTTATATGTAGATGTGTGTTTCTTTTCTTCATTGTGGCATAATGCACATAACCTAAAATTTACCTTTTTTTTTTTTTTCCTTTGAGGCAGAGTCTTACTCTATTGCCCAGGCTGGAGTGCAGTGATGCAATCATAGCTCACGGTAACCTTCCACTCCTGGGCTCAAGTAATCCTCCTACCTCAGCCTCCCAAGTAGCTGGGATTACAGGTGCATGGCACCATGACTGGCTAATTAAAAAAAATTTTTTTTTTGTACAAATAGGGTCTTGCTACGTTGCCCACATTGGTCTTGATCATCTGGTCTCAAGCAATCCTCAAGGTGCTTTTTGTGTGTAGATAGTTGTAAAATTTGGGAGGCCTTGGCCTCCCAAAGTGCTGGGATTATAGGTGGGAGCCGCTGCACCAAACATTATCTTTTCAATGAGTGTTTTTTTTTTTTGTTTTTTTTTTTTTACCATACAGAAAGGTATTGTGTTGTGTACACCATAGGAGTCAAGAACACAGGTTCTAGGCCGGGCGCGGTGGCTCACGCCTATAATCCCAGCACTCTGGGAGGCCGAGGCGGGTGGATCACCAGGTCAAGAGATCGAGACCATCCTGGCCAACATGGTGAAACCCTGTCTCTACCAAAAATACAAAAATTAGCTGGGCGTGGTGGCGGGTGCCTGTAGTCCCAGTTACTTGGGAGGCTGAGGCAGGAGAATCGCTTGAACCCGGGAGGCGGAGGTTGTAGTGAGCCGAGATCGCGCCACTGCACTCCAGCCTGGCAACAGAGCGAGACTCCGTCTCAAAAAAAAAAAGAGCACAGGTTCTAGCCTCCACTGACCCAGTTCAAAACCCAAGCTCTGCCACTTGCTGGCTGGCAGTTACTTAGCCTTGATGCCTCAGTTTCTCCACCTGTCATGTGGGATGGTAATTGTTCCCACTTCAAAGAGATGGCCAGAGGATTAAGTGAGTTAATACTTTAAAAGCACCCAGAACACTACTTGGCATAAAGTAAATGCTCAAAAAATATTAGCTATGTTTATTATTCTATTTCTTACTTGTTATTTTCTCTTACTCAGCTCAGTGCTTTTATTTTAATTTTTAATTTTCTTTTTTTATTTTTTATTTTGAGATAGAGTCTTGCTCTGTTGCCCAGGCTGGAGTCCAGTGGTGCAATCACAGCTCACTGCAGCCTGGAACTCCCTGGCTCAAGCAATTCTCCTCCATCAGCCTCCCAAATAGCTGGGACTATAGGCGCATACTATTACACCCACATAATTTTTGCATTTTTTGTAGAGACATGGTTCACTATGTTGCCCCGGCTGGTCTCAAACTCCTGGCCTCAAGCTATCCTCCCCTCTTGGCCTCCCAAAGTATTGGGATCACAGGCATGAGCCATACCTCCTGGCCAGCCCAGTGTTTTTGGGAACCACCCACGTTGTTGTATATGTGTCTGATTCCTTACTTTTAACTGCATTCCACAGGGTGCATTGCCTACATTTTACTTATTGATTCCCCAGAAATGACATCTAATTGGCAGTGCATCGATGGGCATCCCTTGTAGACCAGTGGGAGGATTTCTGCTCCCAGGAATGGCATCACTGGCTTAGGGATTGGCAAACTTTCTGTAAGGGGTGAAATGGTAAATGTTTTCAGAGTCATGGGCTATACAGTTTCTATTACCACTTTTCAACTCTGTTTCTGTTTTTGTTGCCCTAAGGCAGCCACAGACCATATGTAAATGAATGTGTGTGGCTATGTTCAAATAAAACTTTATTTATTATTATTATTATTATTATTGAAACAGAGTCTCGCTCTGTTGCCCAGGCTGGAGGGCAGTGGTGCAATCTCAGCTCACTGCAGCCTCCACCTCCTGGGTTCAGGTGTTTCTCATGCCTCAGCCTCCCAAGTAGCTGGGACTACAGGTGCATAATTTGCCCAAGAGCACCAAGAAAGAGTTTGATGAGTTTTTACAAAGTGAACATCTCCATGAAATCAGCACCCAGATAACAAATAAGACTTCTTTACTTCTGTATGCAAGTTCACAGAAAAAAAAAATTAGAACTTCACCAGCATCCGAGAAACTTCTCTCATATTCCCTCCCAGATATCCCCACCTTCCCAAGGGCATCCACTCTCCTGGCTTCTAACAGCACAAATTAATTTTGCCTGGTTGTGGACCTGAACTTTATATAACTGGAATCATCAGCACATATTGTTTTGTGTTGGGTTTCTTTTGCCCAACACCTTGTGAGATTCACCCGTGTTGATGGTTGGGTGTAGATTTAGTTTGCTTATTCTCATGACACACCACCATTTATCATTCTTTTTTTTTGAGACGGAGTCTTACTCTGTTCCTTAGGCTGGAGTGCAGTGGCACGATCTCGGCTCACTGCAACCTCTGCCTCCTGGGTTCAAGTGATTCTCGTGCTTCAGCTGCCCAAGTAGCTGGGATTACAGGCATGCACCACCACACCCAGCTAAGCTTTCTTTTTTTGTTGTTGTATTTTTAGTAGAGACGGGGTTTCACCATGTTGGACAGGCTGGTCTCGAACTCCTGACCTCAAGCGATCTGCCCGCCTCGGCCTCCCAAAGTGATGGGATTACAGGTATGAGCCAACGTGCCTGGCCACCATTTACCATTCTACCCTTGCTGGGCATCTGGGTAGTTTCCAGCCATCATGCATAACGTGCTATGAACACTCTTATATATGTCTTTTGGTGACCACATGCTTGCATTTCTATTAGTTATATACCTAGGAACAGAATAGTTAGGTTCTTGAGGAACAAATGTTTAGTGCTAGTTAAATGCCACCAAGCAAGTGACATTCCCATCCCAGTGCCTGAGAGTTCCATTTGCTCTGGATCCAATATTGCATTAGGGCTGACAACCAGCCATTGGGTTTTTAGGGATTCTAAATGTCCTTAAGCTTCACCAGCCTGTGGGCTCAAATGAGGTCACTCTGACATGGACAGGTCTACCCCCTCCTGTTTTCCTCCACGGAGCAATAGACACTAAAACAGTGCATCAGTCAATCAGTATGACAACATTTATTGAGTACTTGCTATATGCACAGTGCAAGTCTAAGAATTAACTGATTTAATCCTTACAACAACGCTTTGCGGTAGGTGCACTTATTCTTATGCCATTTTACAGATGCGGAAACGGAGACACAGAGGACAGAAGTAACTTGTTCGAGAGGACATAACCGTAGGTGGCCCTGCCAACAGGAAAGCCCAGGAAGTCTGTCTTCGGAGCCACTCCCTTTAGCTCTGATGGCACACTGCCTTGTAGTTCAGTCTTCAAATGCCACAGCCTCTGGGCCACCATTTCCTCCTCCTGGGTTCTCCATGAAAGCCCCACTCTCATGGTTCTGTGCAGGCAGCTGCTCTCCATTTGTCATTGCCTCCTGGCTGCTATCTGGTGCTGCCCTGGGCCACCCTCCACTGGCCTTCTTTGGGCTGCCATCCCGCGAGCAGCTGCCATTGTTTCATAGGCAATGGGCCCAACTGTGTCAGAGGATCCCACCACGGGCGGAGGGGTGGAGAGGGGTGGCTCTTATCGCCATGGTGACTGGCGTGGGAGGGGCTTGACTAGGAGATCCAGCAGGGCAAGAACTATCACTCCTCTCCCACCCTCAGACTCACCTGCCAGTGACCAAGTCTGGCTCACAACATCAGACGTTTCTTTCCTTTAGGAGGATTTAGATTTTAGAGGTCCTAATTCAGTCTGGGCTCTGGTTTCATACAATACAATCTGGCAGTGGTAAACTTAAGCATATGGGGAATGGATCAGAAGAGTATGAAGTAACCCAGCAAAAGGCCAGCATCTTGCAAAGGTAGATGGAGCCAAGACTCTTCTGAGATTTCATAAGGTACGTTCCTTTAAAATAGGAAGGGCATTTGGATTCTGGAAAGAGAGGAGGGAGAAACAGAAAGATCACGTCCCTTTCCCTTAGGATTTGGTATCTGCCGCAACTCCCTCAGCCTGAGGAATATCCTGAACTCAGGTTCTGGCCTTCTTCTTGTAAAAAGGCCCCTCCCTAACCTTGTGTCAATTAGCTGGTACTGATAGGACTGGGAAGGTCGTTGCAGGCTCCATCTGGGCATAGCAAGGTATCCTTAGTATGTTGGAATCTTGAGTCATTTTTTTCGTAATAGTGGCTTTGCTGCCTGAAACACAGAATAGCCAAATGAAGGGATAAGCAGTTTTCCAGCATCTGTCCAAGTAAAATCATGGTACCATCCAACATTGACAGGCATCCGCAGGGTGAGAGCTACAGCAACGCCTCTGACAAATGGAATGCTGAACTTGAGACATGATTTATGCAACTATTTCTCACCTCTTTATTCCACATTCCAATCTTAAGATAACATTTAAAATCTTAATGTTGTTTTCAGGAATAGCCAATTAAATAAATTGGCTCTGCTTTTGTCACTGCTGGAAGTTTTGTTTTTCTTTATGAAAACTCCTTAAATACAAAACAAATATGTAATGAAAATGTGAGAAACATAGCTAAATATATAAAGTAAGACGTACCGGGTTTTAATGAATTTATAATTTAGAAATGCAAAAACAACTTAGATTGCAGGTAGTAGACTTGGCAGATTGCAAATTTGTTTTATCCTTGCAATAAGTTTCAGAAATTAAAAAAAAAAATACCATTGGGTGCAAACAAAGTTGTCAATGAACATGTTCATTTTGACCATATTCACTTTGGGGCGTTTCACATAGCACCAGAGACATGTGAAGCCTTTGGGGCAGACAAGATTGCCTGAAAATTATTTTGAAATTAAAAATTTTACTAACAAGTGCATTTTTTTTTTATGAGACAGTGTCTTGCTCTGTCACCCATGCTGTGCAATGATGTGAACATGGCTCACTGCAGCCTTGACCTCTTGGGCTCAAGTGATCCTTTTGCCTCAACTTCCCTTGTAGCTGGAACCACAGGCATGCATTACCATGCCTGGCTAATTAAAAAAATTTTTTTTTGTAGAGATTGGCTCTTCCCATCTTGCCCAGGTTAAATGCATTTTTAAAAAGCATGTCGTATACGAGCAGAGTTCACAGAAACCAAAAGCACCCCCAAATCCTGAAAACTGGCTAAAATAAAATAAACTGTTGCCAACTATTCAACAGTAAAAAAATGGATTTATGAGATATTAAACAAAAAGGAAAGAAAAAGCAGTGACTAATTATGACCTATTTGACACTTTGACCATTACTCCATCTGCCAATTCACCTGAAGCTGTAGATATTTATCAAACAGATGAAGAATGCTGGCTGGTCTTGGGTGGACTCAATGCCCACACACATCTCCTGTCCCTCAACAATGTCAGGTCTGCCCACTCACCCACTTACCCAATGCTGGTGTTCAACTTCCGGTTCTGGATTTTCTGTGGAGATGAATGTCTTTGAATGTTTATCCTGCTTTTGCTCTAGGAAGTGCATTTGAGTGTGGCCAAATATCCCCAGTTGAGGAGGGAAAGTTTGTCTTTACATAGCAATGCCAGCTAATAAATGAAGAAACCAGACAATCAGAAAATGACCAGTTTGCAACTATCAATGAACTAATTGGCTGGGGTCAGGATCATCAATGGATGTTGAAAGCATTAGGTGAAAAGTTGATAAGGAACTGGATTTTTGTACAATGTCAAGGTACCATCCCTACAGTCTACTTGCAAAAGGAAATAACATCATTGTATATTGGCAAGATCTAATCACTGCCAAGTTACCCAGAAACCAAATCAAGTTTGGCATCAATTAATAGTGGAAACTCTATTGTTCCAGGCCTCCTGATGGGATGCCATCATGCAGCACACAGCCTCACCTTTGAAGCTTTCTTACCAATGCTGTTGAACGTGTTTCTCACCAACTGTTTAGTCCTAATTCTGGTTTATAAAAAGTACAGAAGATAGAGGAACAAATTAAATGATACCACAAGGAAACAATGAGATAGACAAATATAGAATGTGGCAATGAGATAAACAAATATAGAATGTGGAACAGTCCTTAAGATTAAAAGTCAATGTCATGGAGGAAAAAATAAGACAAGATTAAGAGGATTGTTCTAGAGTAAAGGAGATCTAAGAGACATAACTAAAAGCAAGATGTGGTCTTTGGGCCCTAGTTTAAGCAGATATCAATTAAAGACATTTTTGGAGCAAATGGGGATATGAATATGGACTTATTATTAGATTATATTTGGGAATTGTATTGATTTTGTTAGATGTGATAATGATATTGTGGAAAATATCCTTATTTTTTGGCAATGCATGCTAAGTATTACTGTTATGATGTCTACAATTTACTTTCAAACGGTTCAGCAAAAAAATTTCAATTAAGCAAATATGTTAAATCTAGATGAAAGTTTAATCTTTTCCTATTCTATTATATTTTTCAGTATATTTCAAGCATGTCTTCAAAACCTTAAAAATAGAAGTATTCCAGTACATACGAAAACCTTTAAATTTCTAAATAGTCTGGTCATACATAGCAAATATATGGGGCTGGTGACTGATTTGGGAAAAAAATAGGCTATGCTATAAAACGCTGAGTTTACGGCCCCCACAGCGACAGTAACCTGAGGGAGGTGTGGGTGGTGGAGTCTGGGTGTGGTGGGCCATGGCTTTGCCACAGCTCATGAGACTCTCCATGCTGGTGGCCGGCAGCTCCTATGGGAGCCATTGCCGAGGTTTATGGTTGGGTTTACGAAATCCATTCAACACTTTGGCACTTGCACAAAAAATACATGTGTAAAGGTGAGTGAGCCCTTGGAAAATCTTTTTTTTTTTTAAACAAACCAACAAACAAGGCCACCAGGCCTATAAAATCCAGGTGAAGTCTACACATCGTGTCTCACCTCTCCCCTAGCCTCCTGATTTTATTGTCACTTCCCCTGAGGTTGAGGCCAACCATGGCTTGCCCTTAGATTCAGAAGCTGTGATTCTTGACCTTGGCTGCTAAGAAAGGCAAGTGTGACCTGGAACAAATTACTTGCTTCCTGGTACACTGGATTTCTCATCAGAAAACTGAGATGACAAAATCTCTCTTCAAGGTTTTGGGTTTTAGGTGAAATTCACATAACATAAGTTAACCATTTTAAAGCAAACAATTCAGTAGCATTTAGAACATTTACAATGTTGTGCAATCATCACCACCATCCATCTGTGGAATCTTTGCATCTTCCCAAACGGAAACTCTGTATCCATTAAACAATGACTCCCTATTCCCCTCTCAGTCTAGCCCCTGAAAAACCATCTTTCTACTTTCCATTTCTATGGAATTACTTATCCTGGCTATTTCCTGTAAATGGAATAATATAATATATGATCTTTTTTGTGTTTGGCTTCTGTCTCTTAACATAATGTTTTCAAGGTTCACCTATGTTGTAGCATGTATGGGTTCTTAGTTCCTTTTTATGGCTGAACAACATTACTTGTATAATGCCACAGTTTGCTTATCCATTTGCTTGTTAATGGACATTTGGGTTGTTTCCACCCCTTGACTATTGTGAATAGCAGTGCTATGAACATGCATATGTAAGTACTTTTTTGAATCCTTGATTTCAGTTTTGGGTGTGTATCTAAGAATGTAATAGCTGTCATATGGTAATTCTATGTTTAACTTTTTGAAGAGTAGTCAAACTATTTTCCACAGTAACCAAAACATTTCACATTCCTGCCAGCAAAATTTGAGGGTTTCATATTCTCTACATCTTCACTAATACTTGTTATTTTCTATTTTTTTGAATGTAGCCATCCTAGTGGGTGTGAAGTGGTATCTCATTGTGGTTTTGACTTCCACTGCCCTGAAAATTAATGATGTTGAACATCCTTTCATGTGATTATTGGCCATTTGAATATCTTTTTTTTTTTTTTTTGAGACAGAGTCTCTCTCTGTCAGGCTGGAGTGCAGTGGCACAATTTCAGCTCACTGCAACCTCTGCCCTCTGCCTCCCGGGTTCAAGCAACTCTCCTGCCTCAGCCTCCCAAGTAGCTGGAACTACAGGTGCATGCCACCATGCCTGGCTAATTTTTGTATTTTTTAGTAGAGACAGGGTTTCACCATGTTGGCCAGGCTGGTCTCGAACTCCTGACCTCATGATCTGCCCTCCTTGGCCTCCCAAAGTGCTGGGATTATACGCTTGAGCCACCACACCCAGCTTCATTTGCATATCTTCTTTGAACAAATGTCTATTCAAGTTCTTTGCCCTTTTTTTGAATTAGGTTGGTTGTTTTCTTGTATGTTGAGTTCTAGGCATTCTTTATATATTCTAGATACTAATCCCTTATCAGATATATGATTTGCAAGTATTTCCTTCAATTTTGTGTGTTGCCTTTTTACTCTCTCACTCTTTTTTTTTTCTTTTTGAGACAGGGTCTTGTTCTGTCACTCAGGCTAGAGTACAATGGTGTGATCATGGCTCACTGCAGCCTCGACCTCCTGGGCTCAAGAGATCCTCATGCCTCAGCCTCCTGAGTAGTTGGGACTATAGGCATGTGCCACCACAGCCAGCTAATTTTTTTTTTTTTGTAGAGATGGGGTCGCACTATGTTGCCCACGCTGGTCTTGAATTCTTGGGCTCAAGTGGTCCTTCCACCTCAGCCTCCCAAAGTGTTTGAGATTATAGGCATGAGCCACCACACCTGGCACACTCTCTTGATAGTGTCTTTTGGTGCACAAAAGTTTTAAAGTTGACAAAGTTCAATGTATGTATTTTTGTTGTTGTTTCCTTTACTTTTGGTGTCTTTTCTAAGACTCTATTGGCAAATACAAGGTCATGAGTATTTATCCCCGTGTTTACCATGGGGATTACAATTAACATCTTAAATATATAAAAACCTAGTTGGAATTAATTCCTACTTAGTTTCAATAGCATACAAAAACTCTGTTCCTATACACCTCAGTCCATTCCCTTTTGAAGTCATAAAGTACACCTTTATACACTGTTTGCCTATTAATATAGAATTGTAATTATTGTTTTATGCATTTGTCTTATAAATAAGTTAGAAAACAAAAAGTGGAGTTAGAAACCAAAAATATAATTACACTGGCTTTTATGTTTATCTATGTAGTTATTTTTACCAGAATTCCCAATTTCTTCATATGAATTTGAGTTACTGTCTAGTGTCTTTTCAGCCAGAAAGGCTCCCTTTAGCATTTTTTGTAGGCCAAGTCTAGTAGTGACAAACTCAGCTTTTTTAAAATCTCGGAATGTTTTAATTTCTCCTTTTAAATTACTTTTGTTTGATTGACTTTGTTTATTTCGATTGTGGTAAAATATAGGTAACATAAAATTTACTGTTATGGCCGGCTGTGGTGGCTCACACCTGTAATCCCAGCACTTTGGGAGGTTGAGGCGGGCGGATCACAAGGTCAGGAGTTCAAGATCAGCCTAGCCAACGTGGTGAAACCCCATCTCTAGTAAAAATACAAAAATTAGCCAGGCTTGGTGGCACATGTCTGTAATCCCAGCTACTCAGGAGGCTGAGGCAGGAGAATCGCTTGACCCCGGAAGGTGGAGGTTGCGGTGAGCCAAGATCACACCACTGCACTCCAGCCTGGGAGAAAGAGTGAAACTCTGTCTCAAAAAAATATATATATATACGTTATCACTATTTTTAGGTTTACATTTCAGTGGCCTTAAGTATATTCACAATGTTGTGTAACCACCAATGAGTGCTATCTATTTCCAGAACTTTTTTATCTTCCAAACATAAACTCCAAACCCGTTAAGCAATAGCTCCCCATTCCTCCCCTCTTCCCCCTTCCTGTGCCCCCTGGTTCCTGATAACCTCTATTCTACCTCTTGTCTCTATATATTTGATACTCTAGGTACCTCATATAAGTGAAATCATACAATATATCCTTTTTTGTTTTAGTCTTGCTTATTTCACTTAGCACAATTTTCCAAGGTTCATTCATGTTATAGTATGTATCAGAATTTCATTCCTTTTTAAGGATAAATAACATTCCATTATATGTATATATCACATTACGTTTATCCATTCATCTGATGATAGGCCTTTGGGTCATTTCCATCTTCTGGGTATTGAGAATAAGGCTGCTATGAACATTGGTGCACAAGAATCTGTTTAAGTTCCTGATTTTTTATTTATTTAATTGATTAATGTATTTAAAATATTCTTTTCTTCTGACAGCTTGCTAGGGAATGTGTCCCTGATTTCAATTCTTTTGGATGTATACCTAGAAGTGAAATTGCTGGATCATACAGTAATCCTACGTTTAATTTTTGAGGAGATGCCAAGCTGTTTCCCACAGCAGCTGCATCATTTTACATCTCCATCAGCAACACACAAGGTGAATTTCTTCACCTCCTCACCAACCCTTTCCTTTCCTTTCCTTTCCTTTCCTTTCCTTTCCTTTCCTTTCCTTTCCTTTCCTTTCCTTTCCTTTCCTTTCCTTTCCTTTCCTTTCCTTTCCTTTCCTTCCCCTTCCCCTTCCCCTTCCCCTTTCTCTCCACTCCCTTCCCCTCTCCTCCCCTCTCCTTTCCTTTCTTTTTTTTTTTTTCAAAGAAATGGTGTCTCCTTCTGTTGTCCAAGCTGGAGTGCAGTGGTGCAATCATAGCTCATTGTATTCTCAAACTCCTGGGCTCAAATGATTCTCCCACCTCAGCATCCCCAGTAGCTGGGATTACAGGTGAGCACCACTGCATCTCTCTCTCTTTCTCTCTCTCTCTCTCGTTCTCTTGCTCTCTCGCTGTCTCTCCTCACCCCTCCCTATTCCTCTCTCTCTGCCTCTTTGTAAATAATAGCTGTCATAGTGGGCATAAAGTGGTATCTCATTATGGTTTTGATTTGTATTTCCCTAATGACTAGTGATGTTCAGCCTCTTTTTATGTGCATATTGGTCATTTGCATATCTTCCTGGGAGAAATGTCACGTTCTTTGCCTATGTTTCAGTAGAGTTATTCGTTTTATTGTGGTTGAGTTGTAGGAGATTTAATATATTCTGGACATTAATCCTTTACCAGATATACAATTTGCAAATATTTTCTTTCATTTTGTGAGTTGTCTTTTCACTCTGTTATAGTTTTTAATTTTTATTTTCTTACCTGGAACATAGATGCAATCACTCTGTTATAGTGTCTTTGATGCACACAAGTTTTAATTTTGATGGAGTCCAATTTACCTATTTTTTCTTTTGTTGCCTGTACAGTTAGTGCCACATTTAATAAATCATTGCCGAAGTCAAGGTCACAAAGACTTTTTTTTTTTTAGACAGAATCTCACTCTGTTGCCCAGGCTGGAGTGCAGTGGTGTGATCTCAGCTCACCACAACCTTCACCTCCTGGGTTCAAGAGCTTCTTGTGCCTCAGCCTCCAGAGTGGCTGTGATTACAGGTGTGCACAACCACACCCAGGTAATTTTTATATTTTTTAGTAGAGATGGGGTTTCACCTGTTGGCCAGGCTGAAAGATAGTTTTGCTGGATACACAACTCTTGGTTGACAGTTTCTTTCAGCATGTTAAATATCATCCCACTGCCTTCTTTCTGGCCTCCGTAATTTCTGATGAGAAATCAGCTATTAATCTTATTGAAGATCTCTTATATGTCATCCAAATAGCTTGTCCCTTGCTGTTTTCAAAGTTCTCTTTGCCTTTGTGTTTCAGTAGTTTGGTTATAATATGTCTTGATGTGGATATTTTGAGTTTAACCTACTTGGGGTTTATTGAGCTTGTTGGATATGTATATGGATGCATTTCATCAAATTTGAGAAAAATTTGGCCACTATTTCTTTGAATATTTTTTTCTGCCACCTTTTCTCTCTATTCCCCTTCCTGGATTACTGTGGTTTTTTATGCTGGTATTGTTGATGGTGTTCCACAGCTCCCTCAGTTTCTGTTCATTTTTCTTTCTTTCTGTATTTTTCTTTCCACTCTTCAGAATGGGTATTAATTTTCTCAGGCTGCTATAACAGAATAGAATACCATAGTGTGGGTGAAACAATAGACATCTATTTCTCACAGCTCTCAAGACTGAGAAATCTAAGATCAAGGTGCCAGCAAAAATGAGTTTTATTCTGAGGCATCTTCTCTTGCCTAGTTGCCTTCTCATTGTGTGTTGACATGACTTCTTTGTATATGTGTGTGTGGGGAGAGAGAGAGAGAGAGAGCGATCTTTCTCTTCTTAAAGGTCTCCAATTCTATCAGGTGAGGGTTCCACCCTAATCTCACTTTACTTTAATTACCTCCTAAAGGTGCTATGTCCAAATACAGTCACATTGGTGGTGTTAGGGTTTCAACATATACATTTATGGGGGACACAATTCAGACCATAGCAGACTGGATAACTTCAATAATTTTTTTCTTTAAGTTTGCTGATGCTTTCATCTGCCTGCTCAGATCTACTGTTAAATCTCTCTAGTACATTTTTAATTTCTGCTATTGTACTTCTCAAGTCCAGAATTTCTATTTGGTTCCTTTTCAAAATTTTTGTCTCTTTATTGATATTCTCTATCTGTTCATACATTGTCCTTTTGGTTTCCTTTAGTTCATTGGGCCTACTCCTTCCAGGATTTGCTGTTGTTGATTGTGGATGGCTATAGCCATCCATTTGTTTAATGACTTTTCCTATTTTTTGCAAAGACTATTTCTTGTTGTGTGTGGCCACTAAAGTCTCTGTTCTTTTATATCAGTGGTTATCCAGTGAACTGTCAGAAATTTCCTTAAATACCTGGCTGGACACATTGGCTCATGCCTGTAATCCCAACAATTTGGGAGGCTGAGGTGGGCAGATCACTTGAGGCCAGGAGTTCAAGACCAGCCTGGCCAACATGATGAAACCCCATCTCTACTAAAAATATAAAAATTAGCTGGTCATGGTGGCATGAGCCTGTAATCCCAGCTACTCAGGAGGCTGAGGCAGGAGAATTGCTTGAACCCAGGAGGCAGAGGTTGCAGTGAGGTGAGATTGCACCACTTCACTCCAGCCTAGGCGACAGAGTGAAACCCCATCTCAAATGAAAGAAACAAAGAAATAGAGAGAGAAAGAAAGAAAGAAGGAAGGAAGGAAGGAAGGAAGGAAAGAAAGAAAGAAAGAAAGAAAGAAAGAAAGAAAGAAAGAAAGAAAGAAAGAAAGAGAAAAGAAATTTCCTTAAATACCGGGAGCCAAACAATGTAAAAATATATCCCCCTGCCCAAGGTTTTGCAGATTGACTCTAAGCTGGGGCACTTCTTCAATACTAAGCCAGGCCACATAGAACTTTGCTTAGCCTCTACCTCCTGCTTATGTGGTTCTCAAAGATCACCCAAAGTGGAAGCCAAGGGCCTATCAGGTCTTTTCTGATCATGTGTCTAGCCCTAGTCATGTGCCTTTAACTCCAGATTTCCTGATATACTTGGTAGCCCTTCAAACCCCATATTGCCCCAAGAATCTTTCTCCTTAGCATCCTCCTTTCCAAACTTTTTTTTTTTTTCGTTTGGAATAGAATTTTCTTTTTTTTTCTTTTTTTAAATTTTATTATTATACTTTAGGTTTTAGAGTACATGTGCACAATGTGCAGGTTTGTTACATATGTATCCATGTGCCATGTTGGTTTGCTGCACCCATTAACTCGTCATTTAGCATTAGGTATATCTCCTAATGCTGTCCTTCCCTCCTCCCCCCACCCCACAACAGTCCCCGGAGTGTGATGTTCCCCTTCCTGTGTCCATGAGTTCTCATTGTTCAATTCCCACCTATGTATGCAGCCAAACTTTTAAGTCTATCTCGCTTGCCTTTTCTGTGCCTTGTCTCAGGTGGTTCTAGGTAGTATATGTTTTTAAATGCTTTCCGCAGATACCTCACAGAAAGCCACTCTAGCCTGAGGGGGATGAAACGAAGGTCAGCCTCTATGCTGGTTTCCCAGGTAACTGCCATACCGATTAAGATGTACTACCACAATTATTAAAGAACAGGGTCTGTATTGCCTTCCATCTGCAGCAAACCAAACTAGAAGTACAGGCTGCCATCCGCATGGCCAATGCTGAGCTGGGGACGGGGGGATGATAGGTGGGTAAGCAAAAGTGCTACATGCCTTCTCACTGAATTTAACAACTTGTTTCTTCATTAAGCATGCCCATAGTGACTATAAGCTGTTGATTAGATTTCAGAGTTCCAAAAGAATTAATTCTATCAATTTTTGCCAGTTTAATGGTTGCTTCTATGGAGGAACCAATTCTTAGAGTTCCTTACTCTTCCATTTCTGTGGTATCATTCTACCTCTCCCAGATTAAAAAAAAATTAAAAACACTTTTTATTTAGGAAAAATTTAAGCATATACAAAAGTAAGGAGGTTGTTTTAATGAATATCCATGAACTCATCAACCAATGTGAAAAATTATCAACTCATGGCCAATCTTATTTCATTGATACCACCAACCATTGTCAAAGACTTACTAAGTGTTGTGCTCAGAGTGCCTCATGCATTATCTTATCTTATTTTCACAATAGTTCTATGAGATGGATATTAATATCCCCATTTCACAGATGAGAAAATGAAAACTGAGGGGTTTAATAATTTTCCCAAGGTCACACACAACTTCCTGGGATCAGATTCTGAACTTGTATCTATCTGGGATCTGAATCATGGCTTAAGCTGATTCTCCAATCACTTTTTCTCAGAAGCTCATTTGATGCTGATAGCAACCTGAATGTGGTGGACATGACTAACGTTCATTCAAATTTACTTCTTATTTTCCAAGTGGAGATGGAATTATGATTCCTCAACTCCTTGAAATTAGACAGGGTTCTGTGGCAAGTTCTGGCCAAGGCAATGTAGGCAGAAGTGACTTGTATCAGTACTGGGCTGAAGCATTTCATTGCTGGTGCTTCACTTCCAACCCTCTCTTTGCCTGCTGCAGAGAACTCTTTAACCTCGTCTTGAGATGCTAGTTATAGGTGATGGGTTGGGGTTGGGGTTGGGGAGCCTCTATCACCTTGGGTCCCTGAAAGATGATTACTACAGGAGAGCACAGCCTTTTGCTGAAGATTGTACATGCAATATGTATAAGAAATAAACCTCTGTTGTGGCAAACCACAGAGGTGTTGGGCTTGTTTGTTACTGCAACATAATATAGCCTATCCTGACAAGTAAAATAGTGCAATCATCCTTGTTTTATAGATAAGGAAACTGAGCCACAGGAACTTGCCCACTGTCATATAACTCACTCAGTTTTAGAACTAGAGATGGAACGTGTGCATGTGTCTTTATAGTAGAATGATTTGTAATCCTTTGGGTATATACCCAGTAATGGGATTGCTGGGTCAAATGGTATTTCTGGTTCTAGATCCTTGAGGACTCACCACACTGTCATCCACAATGGTTGAACTAATTTACGCTCCCACCAACAGTGTAAAAGCATTCCTATTTCTCCACAGCCTCGCCAGCATCTGTTGTTTCTGAATGGCAGGATTTTTGTCTAGTAGAAGACAAGAAGGCACAAAAGCAGCAGAATGTTTTAGGATGGTCAAGCTGGTGGCCCTGCAGAGGGCAAATTAGGGAGAGGGAAAGAGGAAGACCAGTCAGAGAGCAGTTGCAATAATGCGAGCAGGAGCTGCCACAGGTCTAGACCAGCAAGGACAGTGGGTGTGGCAGGGAAGGACAGTGGTGAGAGACCTGGTAAGGGAAGAGCTGTGCAGTGGTCATGGTTGCACCACTCCTGTCAGCATGGTCTCAAGTCACCTTGTGTTGACTAATCCAATTTCATCCTTCTGGTCCAGTCAGCCCAGGCCTTGCCCGAGTCCTTTGTGTCTTGTCTGTGGCCTCCAGACTAGCTGGTAGGCTGGAGGGAGGGGCAGGCTGTTAGCAGCTGGCTGAATGCTGATGGATACATGTTCCCAGTCATTCCTTTCAATCTCAACCCTGTCTGTCACCATCTCCTCTCCCTAAGAGTGCGGAAAGCAAAGCTGCTCTGGGACGATCCCAAATGCCAAGGTTGGGGGTGGCGGCCGATGCCATGCTGGGAACTGGCTCTTCAATTTTAAAATGAAGCCACTGGCTTCAGACGTGCTGGTCTTGGGCAACTCTAGGGTCACCCTCCTGCTTCCCTGGAATCAGACCTGCCAGGTCCCTTTTACCAAGTCAGCTGAAAAGTTTCTAATCTCTTTGCAAAGTGTCAAGTATCTTCCAGCACCTTGAAAGGTGATTTTCTAAAAGCAGATCAAACAGTTTTGACATTTGCTGCGGAGCCATTTAAAGTTCTACTACAGGCTCACTGTTGGCCACGGCAGCTCAACTGGCCGCAGATAAAGGTTGAAGTGGCACGTCTCGCCACAGATGCGAGGAGCCGGCTCGTGGGAGCCACGTCCCGGAGAGAAACACAGTCCACAAAAGTTAATCTGCTGCTTTGTCTTGGCCGACAATTTATTCTTTCATGAAAGCCAGCCCATAATCCCCAATTGAATTCTGCACACACATTTTTTTAATTTGCTGGAATTTGCAAAAACACATCAGTGGCTCTGCAGCCTTTGGATTTTCACGTTTAGCAAAATAATCCCACGACATCCCCTTCAAAGCGCTCTCTGCATCACGCTTTTTCCCTGCTTGATCTTGCCTTCTAATGAGGGAGCTGAACAGTAAGGGGCACTGAGGTTGGGGTTGCTGTCTGCTGTGCTGTCCTCTGCCAGTCAGGACCATACAGGACCAGGGTCACTAACTCAGTTGCCTTCAAGGTCAGTCAAATAAAGTAAGTGGGTGGAGTGAGCTGGGTAAATAATAAGGAGTGGTGGAGACTGGGGCAAACTGAAAATTGCATACCCTTTCAAAATGGGGCAGCTGGCCTCAGCAATGGATAACTGTCGCTGGTTGGGAATGTGGGCTCAGTGCTTTCAGAGCTTCCCATCTTCCAAAAGAAGCAAGACATTTGGCATTTAAAAAATATGAAATTGCTTCATTTTTAAATGTTGATCCAAATTCTCTTAAAACACTCTGCAGGCCAAACCAAAGATGTCTGTTGGCCCAATCTGGCTTGCAGAGCTGCTGGTTTATAATCTCTGATCAAGGGGCAGAGACATGATTGGGGAGGTCAGACTCACCTCCTACCTTTCTTCCTTTTTCTTCCTTTCTTCCTGTCTCTCTCTCTCTTTCTTTGGTCATTCTTTCTTTTCTTTTCGACAGGGTCTTGCTCTTTTTGCCCAGGCTGAAGCACAGTGGCACAATCATAGTTCACCGCAGCCTCAAACTGTTGAGCTCAAGCAATCCTCCTTTGGCCTCCCAAAGTGCTGGGATTACAGGTGTGAGTCACCTTTTTTTTTTTTTTTTGAGACGGAGCTGCAGCTCCGCCTCCTGGGTTCACGCCATTCTCCTGCCTCAGCCTCTCCAAGTAGCTGGGACTACAGGTGTCCGCCACTACGCCTGGCTAATTTTTTTTTTTTTTTTTTGTATTTTTAGTAGAGACGGGGTTTCACCGTGGTCTCAATCTCCTGACCTCGTGATCCGCCCACCTCAGCCTCCCAAAGTGCTGGGATTACAAGCGTGAGCCACCGCGCCCGGCCGAGTCACCTTTTATCTTTAACCTGAGAGGTCATGCATCCAGCTCAATGGCCTCATTTTACACATGGGGAAACTGAGGCCAATCACTCAGATATCTCCCTGATCATTCTCCTACTGCCTCTTATATAAGACTTAAGGCAGTCATCACCTAAAATGTGAGACTTAAAAATGTCACTCCCCAGGATGTGAGGCTTAAGGTGTAATATCCCCCAGAAATCTCATTTTAATAACAGATACAAACCTTTACAACTCAAAGGAAACCTCTCTTCAACGGTGACACTTTAGACAATGTGACAGGAGAGTTGGGTAAGGGCTTTTCAAAAGTTCCTGCAATGCTAGGTGGGTGTCTTCTCTGCCCCAGGTAGTTCCTGGAGTAGTTCTCCCTACCCCAGCAATATCTAGGATGGGTTCCTGTTCTCCCATCCTAGATATTGCTAGATATTGCTAGGGCACAAATTGGTTCCCATGAGAGACTGGACCCCTGGAACTCCGGGGCTCCTGTTTAGAGTTTCTTTTTTTTTTTTTTTGAGACAGAGTCTCCCTCTGTCACCCAGGCTGGAGTGCAGTGTTGCAATCACAACTCATTGCAGCTTCGACCTCCTGGGCTCAAGCGATCCTCTTGTCTCAGCCTCATGAGTAGCTAGGACTACAGGGAAGTGCTGCCATGCCTGGCTAGATTTTTAATTTTTATTTTGTAGACATGGAGTCTCCCCATGTTGTCCAGGCTGGTGGAGTTTCTGCACCTGCAGATCTGCCATAAAATTCTCAAGATGGCTCTGGTCTGGCTGCTGCCTAACATGGAAGGGGGTACCTCCCTGAGAGTTCAGCAAAATAAATCCAAGCTGCAAAGATTCTTCCGGGACCTGCTCTGAGCTTGGCTAGAGCAGAAGCAGTTAGCTACAAGGAGAGGGTAGCATTCTCATCTTTTCTGCCCTGCTGGCCTGGAAACCCATGGCTGGTCAGTGAGCCCTCCCTCCTGCCCCAGGCTCCCACCCATGTCCTCATCCTGCCCCACACCTCCTCTTGTGCAGTCTGTCAGAGCTGTAACCACCAAATTAGCCCTTCATGATTTTATTTGGCTTTTATTGGCTCAAGCTGTATGTTGGAGATGGAGCCAGATGTGAGGCCGGAGGACGACTTGAAAGGCCAGGTAATTAGCAGCATCTGCCTCTGCCTTCTTATCTTGACAGGCAGACACACAGAGCAGTGACCTGGGAGCTGGGAGGCAGCTGCTTTCTTGACATAAAATAAGGCAAAGGCCAAAGGGAACTGCACTCGGCCTGGAATGGCAGCATGTGTGTGTGTGTGTGTGTGTGTGTGTGTGCAGGTGCGCGCGTGTGTGTGTGCCTGCAACCACATGTAAGTGTGAGTGCACTGAAGATCATCCCCTCCACCCATTGTTTTCTTGCCCCAGACTCTGAAGAACCGTCTGCCAACTTCTCACCACCTGGGGTGGAATTATTATTTTTCAATGGAGAAATCATTTACATACAGTGAAATGCGTAGATCTTAAGTATATGGTTTGCTGTGTTTTCACAAATGAGTAAAATTCATGTAACACACGCTCCAATGAAGATATGAAACATTTTCCTTGCCCCCAGAAAGTTCTTTTTCTTTGTATTTATTTATTTCTTTTTGAGACAGGGACTCTCTTTGTTGCCTAGCCTGGAGCGCAATGGTGTGGTTATAGCTCACTGCAGCCTTTAACTCCTGGGCTCAAGTGATCCTCCTGCCTCAGCCTCCCAAGTAGCTGGAACTACAGGCCCCACTGCACCAAGCTAATTATTTTTTGTAGAGATGGAGATTTGTTATGTTGCTCAGGCTGGTCTTGAATTCACGGCCTCAAACAGTCCTCTCGCCTTGACCTCCCCAAGTGTGGGGATTACAGAAGTGAGCTACCACGCCTGGCCCCTAGAAAGTCCTTTATGGTTCTTCCCAGTGACTCCTCCCCTCTCCCTCACACAGGCAACCATATTCAGTTCCAATTTCTGTTGCCAAAAATGAATTTTTGCCCGTTCTTAAATATCACGTAAATGGAACCATAGAATACAATCATAGACTTGCAGTCTTCTTGTGTCTGGCTTCTTTTGCTCAACCTAATGTTTTGGAGATTCATCCAAGTTGTTACATGTATTAGGAATTCATTCCTTTTCACTGCTAAGTAGTATTTCACTGTATGAGTAGATCACAATTTATCCATTCTCTGGTTGATGGATATTTGGATATTCTGTTTTTTTACTGTTTTGAATAAAGAAGTATATCAGTTTTTTATGGCTGTGTCACTGATTACCATAACCATAACGGCTTAAAACGCCACAGATGTGTTACCTCACTGTTTCTCTGGGTTAGGTGTCCAGGCATGGATGGGTTGGGTCCTGTGCCAGGGGTCTCACCGGGCTTAAATCAAGGTATCAGCCAGTGCTGTGATCTCATCTGAGGCTTGGGGTCCTCTGCTAAGTTCACAGCACTGTTGGTGGAATTCAGTTTCTTGTGGTGGTTGGACCAAGGCCTTGAGCTCCTAGAGGTCACCTTGCTTGCCATATGGGCTTCTCCACAGCATGCCAGTTTTCTTCTTCAAAGCCAACAGAAGTGCGTCTGCTGTGGCATCAAATCTCTCTGACTTCTTCTGTCTCGGATCTCTAGACCTGCTTTTAAAGGGTCCACCTGATTAGGTCAGGCCCACTGAGGGTGATACAGTTTGGATGTGCATCCCCTCCAGATCTTTAAAACTTTTTTTTGTGGGCATATAGTAGGTGTATATATTTATGGGGTACATTAGGTGTTTTGATACAGGCATGCAATGCATAAGAATCCCATTATGGAAGATGGAGTATCCATCCCTTCAAGCATTTGTCCTTCGTGTTACAAACAATCCTATTATACTATTTTAGTTATTTTAAATATACAATTAAATTATGATTGACTATAGTCACCCTGTTGTGCTATCAAATACTAGGTCTTATTCATTCATTCTAACTATTATTTTGTGCCCCTTATCCCCTCCAAATCCTATGTTGAAACATGACCTCCAATGTTAGAGGTGGGTGTAGGGAGAGGTGTTTGGGTTATGGGGGTAGATCCCTTATGAATGGCTTACCATGGTAATGAACGAGTTCTTGCTCTGGTAGTTCCTGCGAGAGTTTGTTGTCTAAAAGAATATGGCACCTCCTCCTCTCTCCTTTTGCCATAAGATGTGCTTGCTCCCCCATTGCCTTCTGCCGTGGTTGGAAGCTTTCCAAGGCCTTCATCAGAAGCTGAGCAGATGTTGGTGCCATGTTTGTACAGCCTGTAGAACCATGAACCAAAATAAACCTCTTTTCTTTATAAATTACCCAGTCTCAGATATTCCTTTAGAGTAATGCAAATGGACTAACATACAAGATAACCTCCCTTTTGATTAAAGTCAACTGATTAGGGTCCTTAATTACATCTGTATACGTTCTTGACCTTTGTCATATGATTAACCTAGTCACAAGAATAACATCCCATTCTATTCACATTCAGGGTGTGCACTCCAGGGATGACAGTCTTGGGGGCTACCTTAGAATTCTGTCTATTACAAGCAACTATGAATATTCTGGAGCTTATCATTTAAGTATGCACCTTTAAAAAATAAAAGCATTTCTGGCCAGGTGCAGTGGCTCATGCCTGTAATTCCAACACTTTGGGAGGCTGAGTGGGAGGATCACTTGAAGCCAGGAATTCAAGGCCAGCCTGGGCAACACAGCAAGAGCCCTGTCTCTATAAAAAAATAAACAATTATTCAGACATGGTGGCATGCACCTGTAGTCCCAGCTACTCAGGAGGCTGAGGTGGGAGGCTGCAGTGAGCTATGATCGTGCCAGTGGGTGACAGAGTGAGACCCTATCTCTTATATAAAAAAAAAGAGCATTTCTTATTAACCCAAAATAACATGATCCCACTTAAAGTAAACACTGATTTCTAAATATCATCTTACACCTGGCCCATATTTAAGTTTTCTTGCCAGGCAAGGTGGCTCATGCTGGTAGTCCCAGCTCTTTGGGAGGCCAAGGCTGGAGGATCACTTCAGCCCAGGAGTTCAAGACCAGCCTGAGCAACATAGTGAGACCTTGCCTCTACAAAAAAAAAAAAAAAATTAACCAGGTGTAGTGGTACTCACCTGTAGTCTCAGCTACTTGGGAGGCTGAGGTAGGAGGATCACTTGAGCCTGGGAGTTCAAGGCTGCAGTGAGGCATGATTGCACCACTGCACTCCAGCCTAGGTGACAGAAGGAGATGCTATCTCAAAAAGAAAATATACCAAACTACAAAGAGGGTCGACTGTCTCTAAAAATAAATAAGAAATAAAGAAAGAAATTTTCTCAGTTGCCTCAAAAATGTGTTTTAGCTGGTCTGTCCAAGGCAGGATCCAAAAAGGGCAACACACTGATCCAAGGATCAGTCTTATAAAACCAACCATGGGTCAACTGGATAGCATGTGTCTCTGGCCAAAGGGCCCTTCCAGTTGCTTTCCATCTGGCACAGTGTCCTTATTGTGGTTGGTTGGAGAGAGTGGGTCTGTTGTCCTGCAGAATATCTGACCACCTGGTTTGGAGTAGTTGCTTCCTTTTGTCCTCATTTAGCTTGTTCCTTTATCCCCTTTACATCGTCTGAACTGGAAATCAAATCTGAGCTTTGATGGACTCAGGTAAACATTTTTCTGGCTGGAGCAAATCATGGGAGATGCTGATAGCTTCAAACTGCATCACTTGGGGAGACCATGACATGCGGTTGACCTGTGGTTGATTGTGAGTGACTGGCTCTGGGATCAGGGTGGGGACTGCCTGGCTCCTCTAGTTCTGTTTCTTCCTCCTGGGCCAGAAGGAAGTCTGTGGAGTCTCACTTTGACACCATTTGAATGTCCAGTTATGCATTGACCGTTTGCCTAATGGTCTGCTATGGTGTGAATGTTTGTTTCTGCCCCAGATTCATACACCAAGACCTAGTCCCCAATGCAACAGTATTAAGAGGTGGGGCCTTTGGGAGGTGATTAGGTCATGAGAGTTCCACCCTCATAAATGAGGTTAGTGCCCTTATACCAGAGGCCTGAGGGAGTCTGTGAGTCCCTTTTTGCCCTTTCATCATGAGGACTCGGCAAGAAGTTGCCATTTATGAGGAATAGGCCCTCACCGGGAACCAAATCTGCTGGTGCCTTTATCTTGGACTTTCCAGCCTCCAGAACTATGAGCAATAAATTACGTTGTTTGTAAATTACCAGTCTTGGATATTTTGTTACAGCAGCCAGAAAAGACTAAGACATGGTCTTAACACATCAATTGATAATTCTTGCCTGAATCAATGATTTCATTAGAGATGAGGGTGCAATTTTGACCTGGCATTCCCACTCTGTGGAACTATGGTTTGGTCTGAAATATGCTTTTGGTCTCTGAGGGCCTGATCTCCCTCCAAGTTGGACCATCTGGCTTAGACCCACCCTCACCAGGCCCAGGGGAAGAGGTGGCCTGAGATGGGAAGGGGTTGGGAGACCTGGTGACTGGTACCTGCTTCTGAAAGGTGGCCATCTTGGTGTGTCTATGCCCCTCTCTCTATCCAACGCCCCTGAGGGCCTGGGCTCTGTCTGGGTGGGATTGTGTCTTCCTGCAGCAGAGCTCTGCCTATCTGTTGGATTAGACTCTCCTAAAGCCTATCTTGTTCCCTGGGGCCCGATCACAATGAACCAGCCATGCAGAGCTGCATCTGGAGATACAGTCATGTAATGCTGGCATCACCAACCACTGGTAAGGTGCCCATCAGATAACAAACATCAGGACACGTAGGAAAGTTTGGGTGGGGTGCACATACTCCCTCCACCCTGGCCTCCCTCCTGGAAAATGGCTCAGCAGCTGGGTTCTGACTCCAGGCCAGTTGCCCCCGCCCCACGGGCAGAGAAATCTGCCTTTAATTTAGCAGTTCTATTTCTTTCTCCCTGGAAAAGTCTTTGTGGTAACAATTAAGGAACTCTTTTATCCCCTCCTGGTTGAGGAGTGAGGAATTTGGGGATGGCATAGGAAAGGCTCCTTTCCTTGCTAATTCCCAAGACACAGCAACTTTTTCTTGGAAAGGGCATCTGGCAGAAGCTTCTGGGAGTGTCCCGATTGGTGATTTGGTGGTTTACCTCTATGGAGGGCTGTAGATGTGCCAGGCACCACACCGGGCACATTGCATGGGTTACCTTACAGCATCTTCACAACCATCCCTCAAAGAAGGAAGGTCCCAAGCTCACAAGATCCATCCTAGTAGCATGTTAATACCATCTCCCAAGTCCTGGGCATTAAGTCTGACTGTGGGTGTTAAATCTGACCATGGGACAGTGCTCCCAAATCAATACACTCTCCCTCATCCAGCTTTATAGTCTGCTCCCCATCTAACCCCCTTAACTCAGACACCTTGGGATCCAATTCCATGTATATTATCAGGTTCCTGCCACTACAGATTGATGAGACCCCACAGCTCCCCCAGGGGATAGAATTCTCCATCACACAGCAGGCCCAGCACCATGACCAGCTTGTGACTTGACCCCAGTTATCAGGCTGGTGGCCAGGAGAAGAGGTAGGGGTAATTCCTGAGGGGGTATGTGCTGTTTTACAAGGTAGAGAACTCTGCACTACTTTTGAGCAAAGAGGAGCGTTAGCTTTTAAAAGGGAGGAAAGGAGTCATTTCTGCAGTGTCAGAGGGTTCAGGAGGATCAAGGATTTCAAGATTCCCAAGTGTCAGTGTCCTACTCCTTCCCTCCTTCCCAATCAGGGTGCTAATTTCGGCATAGGCAGATTCGCTGGGTTTGTAAATTCAGCTTTCTCTGGAGCAGTGCTATTTTTATAATTATGTCTTGAGCTTGATTCTGAGGTTTTTATGCCTTCTTGCTGCAGAAGACAAGAGTCTTGTATTTCAACCTTACATTGAAGATTAATCACCTCCAGCCTCTGTCTTTATTTTTATAGGGAGAGGGTCTCTCTATGTTCCCAGGCTGGTCTTGAACTTCTGACCTCAAGTGATTCTACTGCCTTGGCCTCCCAAAGTCCGGGGATTACAGTCATGAGCCACCATGCCTGGCCCTCTTTGTCTTCCTCTACAGCATTGATAGCCCTCAACAATGGCTATCTGTAGTACATCTCAAATGCCTGAGCTACCATATCAGCTGATGCATTCCTTCCCACCCTTCTCCTATCCTAGTTCACCCCTGGTGAACATTTGAGCAAATGCACCACTTTTGCATGCAAGGTGCTTTCTGTATTCTAGCTACCACCAGTAATGGGGTTCTCATTCTCAACTGGCCAGTAGGGTGATCCAGTTCTAAAATCCCAATTTAGAGTGACTGCCTTCAGACTACCTCTGTTACAGATGAGTTTCCAGAGAATCCAATTTTGAGACAGATTTGCATGCAGGTGGCTTACTGGGGGACCAATACCTGTCAGAGGCTGTGGGCAGCAGGGCTGGATGAGGAGAAACTGAGCAACAGTACAGTCTCATTAGAGGTCTCAGCAGATTCTGTTGGGAGTGTGGGGGCAGAAGAAACCTCCTGAATTGTGTTGGAGACCAAGGATCTGGGTCTTTATACTCTTGCACTGACCTGTCATTGGACATGAGTTCCCCAGGGAAGGAGTGTGGTATGGTTTGGCTGTGTCCCCAGCCAAATCTGGTCTTGAATTGTAGCTCCTATAATTCCCACGTGTTGTGGGAGGAACCGAGTGTGAGGTAATTGAATCATGGGGGCAGTTCCCACCATGCTGTTCTCTTGGTAGTGAGTAAGTCTCATGAGATCTGATGGTTTTATAAGGAGAAACCCCTTTTGCTTGGCTCTCATTTCTCTGTTGCCTGCTGCCATGTAAGACGTGCCTTTCACCTTCCGCCATGATTGTGAGGCCTCCACAGCCACTCAGAACTCTGAGTCCCTTAGCCTCTTTTTCTTTATAAATCACTCAGTCTCTGTTATGTCTTTATTAGCAGCGGGAGAACAGATTAATACAGTGTGTCACCTTGAGCAAGGCAACTCTTTTTGAGTGAAGGCCAATCTCAAAGAGGAACTCAGGGATGAGCCATTAGCAGCTAACACCCCTGAAAGATGGGAAAATTAGTACCTCAGTCCTGAAGGGGGAACTGGGCAGCTCATAACAGTATCCACTACAGAGAAGTAAGTTTTTTCCAATTTTCCTCCTACTATAACAATACTGTAATGAACATCTCTGCACATCTCTCTCCTTGTGTAAATGTTTGAGCAATGATTCCCTGCTTTGCACATCACACAGTGTAAACAGAATATGAGGATTTGTGTATAACACACGGGAGTAAACAGGCAAGAGTGTGTAACCCTGGCATGAGCTGCTTGTGTGGGCAGCTGGCAGGGGTTCGCACTGCTCTAGGTATCTTCTTCCCCCCATTGTTGCCTCGTGGCCTGAGAGGATCAATATCTTCATTCTACACAAAAGGTTCTGAGCTCTCTACTCCAGGTTTGGATGCACCTGGAAGAAGAATTGCTGGATGTAAGGCATGTACACTGTCATCTTTATGAGGTATTGACATTTTATCTATAAAACTAGAAGATGCCCTTTTACATCTTTCAGGTTTAGTATTGTCAACTCGATAGGTGTGAAATAGTGTCTTATTGCTTAATTTTCCCTTTCTCTGTTTACCCGTGTCATCGGGCATCTTTTCACAAGTCTATTGGCCATCTGCTTCCCTGTTCTGAGACTTGCTTGCTCATTTCTATTGCTCTTTTTGCTGATGAGTTGTTCATCTTTTCCTTATTGATTTGTGGGACTCATTGCTCTGCTCCCTGGGGCTGTCTCTGTCAATTCAATGCCCCTGCTGCTATGGTCACTGCCTCCCCCTACCCATATACCAGATAGAGTCTTTGATTCTCTCCGTCTTTATGTCTGGGGAGGTACACCTGGTTGCCGGAGAGAGTTCAAGCCACACACTTTCCCCTGAGCTGCAAGGGAGCCTGAGAAAATGAGCACCTGGCACTTTCAGCTTCCTTCATTGGAGGTGGGCTCAGCTTCTCAACAAGTTTCATAAGGTGAAGAATTGCTCAGAAGGACATCCAACTTGGGAGTCTGCCTCAAAAATGGATAAATATCTATCCCAGTGTTAGCAGATCTTTACTTCACAAGGTTAGTGAGGGCTTAAAGAAAATAGAGTATGCAAAACTGCCCAGCAGGTGCTCATAGGATAGCTCATCCTCTTCCTTTGCAGCTTTGCTGGGACAAATGTCCATTATGGGAATGGCAAATTAAGTGGACTCACACTGTATAGGCATTGAACTAATGCAAACTCCACACTCTCTCAACTGTGTGTTTACAGGTTGTGGAGAGGAAAATAACAGTTTGTCTGGACAATTGGTTTTATCTGACCAGTGCACAGCTACCCGGGAGTGAATGGGAGGAAACGGGGTTCTGTTTCTGCTGTGCCTTCAGGCAAGCTCAGTGCCTCCCTCCCCCGTGCCTCTCCCACTTCCCTGATTGATTCTAGTTTTTAAAGACAGGCATTTTCATACACCCCAGGCTCTCAACAGTAGTCAAGCCCATTACTTGGGGCTCAACCAACAACACAGTGATCTACGGCAAGACTGGAGGAAAACCTCCTGGCTGGACTCATTATGAGCCTGAGCTATCCTATACTTTGTTTGAGATTTAGGAGATTTTCAAGGATAATCTTTGATTTGACGCAGTTTTCATTTCATGCCAGGATTTTAGAATCTACCCTCTGCAGAAGAGGCAATTCCCGACAGAAGACAGTGGTCTCATTTCAAGTGCTGTGTGTAATTGATTGACTATGATGGTCTGGAGAATGGCAGGAAAGAGGGTGGCGATTGAAGGCAGTGTCTGTCAGGAGGGCAGGAATGGGCACATGTGCATTGGTGCTGGGTATGAGATGGAGCAGGAGCCCTCTTAGGTCTTTATGACCTGTATCTTGTGCCGACTTCCCATCTCATCCTGTGACTTAGAATGCATTAACTGTCTGGGAATGTAACCCAGTGGGTTTCAACCTTATTTTACCCACCTCCTATTCAAAATGGAGTTGCTCTGGTTCTAAGGCCTCTGACAACGCTAACTCCTCAGGGAGATGGATTTGTGGTTTCTTCCCATCTCCTTATTTGGTGGCTCTACAATTAAACCTCCTTCTCTACTGTCGTGGAGAAGAAGAGCCTAGGAAGACACAATCACTAAATATGACGTGGTGTCCCAATGTCCAGGAAGAGGGCATGAAGTCCAAGCTAAGGAAATGTGAATAAGCGACAGACTTTAGTTAATAATAACAATGGATGGATATTGGTTCATTCACTGTAACAAATGTTCCATATTAATGTAAGATATCAGTAATAGGGGAAACTGTGTGTAGGGGGTATATGGAAACTCTTTGTACTATATGCTCAATCTTTCTGTAAATCTAAAACTGTTCTAAAAAATAGAGTGCATTTCATTCTCATTATAAAAAACAAATCAAACCAACAAAAACCTCTTTCTCTGCTGCATCCCAACATCTTGGTGTATTGACTTGCTGTGCGCATTGGACAATGGGCTTATTATGGTTATACCCTCTGTTAGCTCAAGGTTAATTCTTGAGTGTACTCCTGGACATAAATGTGTTGTCTCTTGTGAGTTTGAGCAATGCAGAAATTTCCAGAGCCTGGAGACTCAGTCCGGGTCAGGTCCTGCTAAGCTAAGAGCTGACAAGCATCTGGAGAGCTTACCCCCCGGCTGTATACACTGCTTCGGGGCTGCCAACTGCTGGGCACTCCCCTATCGATCTGGAATCCTGGAGCATCTTTGCTGCAAAGACCTGCAGAGAATGTGTGGTATAACAAGGAAAATATTTAGACAAGGCATGGTGGCTCACACCTGTAATTCCAACACTTTGGGAGGCCGAGGTGGAAGAATCACTTGAGCCCAGGAATGCGAGAGCAGCCTGGACAACATATTGAGACCTCATCTCTACAAAAAGTCACAAAATAAACCAGGTATGGTGGCACATGCCTGTAGTCCCAGCTACTAGGGAGGCTGAGGCAGAAAGATCACTTGAATCTGGGAGGTCAAGGCTACAACAAGTTATGATCGCACCACCGCACTCCAGCCTGGGTGACAGAGCCAAACCCCGTCACTAATATATATATATATATTAGTGACATATTAGTGTATAATATATATACACTAAATATATATATATTTAAAAATATATTTATGATGACGATGATGATGATGATGATGATGTATATTTGGTCCTTGTCCCTGGTTCCTGGCACCGAGCTCCTAAAACCCCTGGAATTTCTTCAGTGATGGGAGTCTTTTGTTACTACAGTGAGCCCCTTTCAACCATGTCAGAGTTTATGCTAGTGAAGTGACTCAGGGTGGGGCCCCTAGATAACCTCAGGTTGGGGCTGATCACCAAAAAGACCAAACACAGGATTAGAAGGTTGGGACTTTCAGCCACACCCCTGACCTCGGGCAAGGGCAAGGAAAGGGGCTGGACATTGGATTATAAATAAACTCTTGAACAAAGACATCTGCAGCGCTTCGGGTTGTTGACGACACTGATGTACTGGAAGGGTGGCATACCCCAGGAGGACACGGAAGCCCCAGGCCATCCTGCCCCAGGACCTTACTTCAGGCACATCTTCCATTAGGCTGTTGCTGAATTTTATCCTTTATAACGAACCAGTAATAGTAAGGAAAATGCTTTCCTGAATCTGTGAATCAATCTAGGAAATCATTGAACTTGAGAAGGCGGTCATGGGAATCCTTGAGTTTGTAATTGCCTGGGCAAAAGTGTGGGTCACCTGGGGACCCCGTTTGTGCCTAGGATCTGAAGTAGGGGGAAGTGCTGTGGGGCCGAGCACTAAACTTGTGGAGTCTGACACCAACTCTGAGCCATTAGTGTCAGAATTAAATTGAATTGTTAGAAATCCAGTTGGTGTTGGAGAGTTGGAGAACCAGTGTCAGGAAATACCACAGGGCTGGGCATGGGGGCTCATGCCTGTAATCTCAAGACTTTGGGAGGCTGAGGTGGGAAGATCGCTTGAGGCTAGGAGTTCAAGACCAGCCTGGGCAACACAGCAACACACCTTATCTTTACAAAAAAGAAGGAAGAAAGAAAGGAAGGAAGAAAGAAAGAAAATACCACATACAGGTCCTCAATGGGTATCTGTTGAATGAACAGAGAACACTAGCTAACATAAATTAGGCACAATATCCTGAGTGGTATGCTAAATACTTTCTATGCACTAATTTAAAAACTACTTTTTGAGTTAGTACTGTTATGTGCCTGGCTTGGTCCTTGGTACAGCTGTGAACAATTAAGCCAATTCAGCACATCTGTTTTTAGTGCCTAACTGTGTGCCATGCACTGTTCTAGGTCCTGGAGATACAGCTGTGAGCAATTTAAGTTTACCTAACAAATATTTATTGAGTTCCTACTATGTATCAGACACCATTCCAGGCCTGCAGAACACAGCAGCGACCACAAGTCAAATCCCCACTCTGTGTGCATTTTACAGGAGCCCTAGGAGCTAAGTCATTTTGCACTTGAGGAAATTGAGGGCTGGGCACGGTGGCTCATGCCTGTAATCCCAGCACTTTGGGAGGCTGAGTTAGGAGAACCTCAAACCCAGGTGTTCAAGATCAGCCTGAGCAACATAGTGAGACCCCCATCTTTACAAAAAAAAAAAAAAATTAGCATAGTGGCATGCATCTGTAGTACCAGCTATTTGGGAGGCTGAGGCTGGAGGATTGCTTGAGTCCTGGAATTTGAGGCTGCAGTGAACCATGATTTTGCCACCACACTCCATCTTTGGTGACAGAGCCAGATTTTGTCTCTAAAAACAAAAGCAAACAAACAAACAAATTGAGGCTCAGAGAGGTTAATTGTCTTTCACAAGGTCACACAGCCAGGGTAGTAAGGCTAGACCTAACCCCTGCCCATCTGACATCACTGTTTGTGTTCTCACTCTCTGGCCTAGGCTGAGTCTTTGTGTGTGTGTGTGTGTGTGTGTGCGCGTGTGTGTGTGTGTGTGTGTGTGTGTGTGTGAGACAGGGTCTCACTCTGCCACCCAGGCTGGAGTGCAGTAGCCTGATCACAGCTCACTGCAGCCTCGACCTCCTGGGCTCAAGCAATCCTCCCACCTCAGTCTCCTGAGTAGCTGGGACCACAGGCTTATGCCACCACACCCAGCTAACCAGGCTGAGTCTTAATGTTAGAGTGAGTCCTGTGGTCCACCAGCCTGGGCAATTTAGAGGCTCATAAGTCACTCACACAAGCCTCCCTTTTCCGGGCCCCCCAGCCCTGCTCCCTCTTCTCTGGTATACAGAATGCCTAATGAGGCTGGCACTGTTCCCGAGTGACACCCCTGAGTGCCGTAATGTGTTTTTGTGTGCAAAACCCTGTGTTCAGCAAATTGCTGTGACCAAGACCCTATCCAGTTACCTGATGCATCAGAGGTATGTTCTGCGGTGCTGCCAAGCAAAGCAGAGAATAATACTTCTAAGAATTTTAACCATTAGATAGAAAAAGCGTGGTCCTGGCAGCCCCTGGCAGGCACTGCCGAGTGGGAACCAGATACAAAGCAAACAAGAAGGGCGAGTGGCACGTGTGGCCTGTTGTCCTCTCTGGTGGGTCGGCCGCCCTGGCCCCACAGTTGCGTTGTCAAAGCCACCAGTCACCTGACTCTTGTTGCTGGCTGGCTGGAGACCGTGGCCCTGGGTTTTCCATATACCAGCTTGGAACTCTGAGCTGAGATCAGCTTCCTGGAGGGGTGGGTTCAGTTTGGACAACCGCTGAGCAGAGGGGCATTGGCTCTGATGCCATGCTGTGAGCTTCTGTGGCTATCCCTCATCTCGGTGGCCTGTGAACTTCAGGCAGGTGACTCATCCTCACTGGGCTTCACACAGGATGGCAATCAGCATACCTCCTTCACTTGGGAGGATTAGAGAAGTGAGTGAGTTCAGAGAAGCAAAAAAGAACCGAGTCTGGCTCACTCCTGAGACTCTGCTGCTGCTAGCTGTTATCTGAAAGTCAGGCATTCATGCAACAAACATCCATGAAGCACTGCCTAGGTGCCCTACCAAGTGTGCAGAACGGTAAGTAGAACAGATTTAGTCCCTGCCTTCATGGTGCTTACAGTCCAATGAGGGTGATGGGCGGCTAAGGAGTCCTATCAACAAATATGACATTATAATGGGGTCCAGTGCTGGGGAGAAAGTCCTAAGGGGTCTATGATGGGAGGTTTTGCTGGGTAGGGAAGTTGGGGAAAATCACTCTGGGGGACTTTGGGGGTGCTCTAGACTTCAAAAATGAGGACATTCTCAAGAAGCAATGGCAATACAATGGAGCAAAGAAACTCTTTTCAACAAATGGTTCTGGAACAACTGGACATTCACATGCTAAAAAATGAATCTAGACACGGAGTTTATACCCCTCACAAAAATTAACTCAAAATGGATCACAGACCTAAAAGTAAAATATAAAACTATAAAACTCCTAGGAGATAACAAGAGAAAATCTAGATGACCTTGGGTTTGGCCATGACTTTACAGATACAGCACCAGAAGTGCAATCCATGAAAGAAAGACTTGATAAGCTGAGCTTCATTAAGATAAAATACTTCTGCTATGGGAAAGACAATGTCAAAATAATGAGAAAACAAGCCATGGACTGGGAGAAAATATTTGCAAAAGATGCATCTGATAAAGAACTGTTATCCAAAATATGCAAATAACTCTTTAAAAAATCAACAATAAGAAAACAAGCCAATTAAAAAGTGGGCCAAGGACTTTAACAGACTCCTAACTAAGGAAGATATACAGATGGAAACCAGCATGTGAAGAGATGCTCCACATAATATGTCATCCAGAAAATGCAAATTAAAACAACAATGAGATACCACCACATGCCTGTTAGAATGGCCAAAATCCAGAACACCGACAGCACCAAATGCTGATGAGGAGGTGGAGCAACAGGAACTCTCACTCATTGCTAGTGGGAACACACAATGGCACAGCCACTTTGAGAGACAGTATGACATGTTTTTTTGTTTGTTTGTTTTCACAAACATACTCTTATCATACAATCCAAAAATTGCACTCCTTGGTATTTATCCAAAGGCGCTGAATATTTACATCTGCATAAAAACCTGCACATGGAAGTTATAGCCATTTACTTGTCAAAATGTGGCAATTGGAAGACAACAATCTTTCCATGTCTTTCAGTAGGTGAATGGATAAACTGTGGTGCCTCCAGACAATGGAGTATTATTCAGTGTTTAAAAAATGATCTATCAAGCCATGAAAAGACATGGAGGAAACTTAAGTGCATATTCCTAAATGAAAGAAGCCAATCTGAAAAGGCCACAATAGTGTGATTCCAATGATATGACATTCTGAAAAAAGGCAAAACTATGGAAATCAGAAGAGCAGGGGTTGCCAGGGGTTAGGAAGAAGGGATGAATAGGTGAAGCACACAGGATTTTTAGGACAGTAAAACTACTCTCTATGATCCTATAATGGTGGATACATGTCATTATAAATTTGTCCAAACTCATAGAATGCACAACACCGAGTGAACCTTAAACTACGGACTTTAAGTGATAATGATGTGCTCATGTAGGTTCATCAGTTGCAGCAAATGTACCACTCTGGTTGGGGATGTCGACAATCAGGGAGGCTTGGGAGGGAAATTTCTGTGCCTTCCACTCAAGGTAGCTGCGAACTAAAAACTGTTGTAAAAAATAAAGTCTATTAAATTAAAAAACAATGAGGATATTATGAGAGTAAAGAAAGGGACAAATTTTCTAGGTAGAGGGAACAGCATGGGCGAAGGCCTAGTGGCAAGAGGAAGCCTAATGACTCCAAGGAGTTGGAATGAGTTCAGTGCGGCTGACTGCAGAGGGACAGGAAACTTGGAGATGATGCTGGAGAGGCAGATGGGTAGGGGCTGAGTCTTGTGCACTTTGTAGGCCAAGTTCAGCAGTTTTGCCTTTCACCTAAGAGCAGTAGGAAGCATAAAAATGCTTTAGCCAGGTGATGACTTGATTTGATTGGTGTTTTAGTAAAGATCACTCTGGTTGCTATCTGGAAAATAGAGCATAACAGGCCAGGAGGGGAAGCCCAGAAGCCAGTGAGGGAAGATGGGGGCTTGGACCCAGATGTGGTGATGGTGGGTGGGTTGAAAGGCAGCAGGGCTTACTGCTATGTTAGATGTGGCTGGGCTGCAAGGGTTGGGGGAGGGGCTCAGAAATGAATGTCATCATCCCTGGGTTCCTGTGGAGAACCAGCAGGGCCTGCCCAAGTCACACTCAGTTCCCAGGCAGGTGAACCTGCATCTGATTATCTGCCCCTAAGAAGCTTCCAAAGGCCAAGAACACTTGAGCTAGCCACAGCCCTTCCCTTGTTCCCCATGCTTAACAGCCTCTCTCCGGGTGCTCATGAAGGTAAAGTGAAGCCTCTGGAGGACGGACCTGCTGCCTTCCCTCCCCTGGTGCTGGGAGGAGCTTGGGGCTCTGACTCTCTCTCCTCCTCACTCAGGGCAGGCCCCTCTGATGGCAGCAGCAGCCTGTCTGGAGTGGCTCCTGCAAAGATGCCAGGGGCAGTAGGGGAAGTGTGGCTGGGGCTGCATGTCCCATGGGAATAGGCAGAAGCCCCCACCACTTCTGAGGGGGCAGGGTGGGAGACCCACCCTCATGGGCACAGCTGCAGCTGCCCAGCTGCAGCCACAGACCTGGTCATATCTGCACTCTCAGGGACCTGGGAAGCCCCCTTGCCCCTGCAGGCTCAGAAATTTCTGCTCCTGCTGCCTGGCCTCTCTCCACTCCCAGTACCCACTCTGATCTCAGAGCAAAGTAGAGGCCAAGCCTGGGTGCTGTTGCAACCGAATTGGGTGTGTAGATGCTCAGGGCAGTGCTGACATGCCAGCCCTCTGCCACCTTGGCCCCTTCTAGACTTTGGGTGTTGACAAGCATGGGAGGGAGGCTGAGGGGGCACTGAGGGCAGTTTGGCACTGGCCTGCAGGCGCCCCTAAGCAGGAACAGCCTGGGAGCCATGAATAGCGGCAGGAGGCAGACAGGCCACAGAAAGGTACAGGTCCCTGGTAAAGGCCCATCTTCAAGCTAGGGATGGCCTGAAGCCTGGGGGCCCAGGCTGCCAGTTCCATGGATGGGAGTGGGAACTTCTAGTACTTTTCCCAGGCCTATTCATGGTTACCCATGGATCAATCAGCATGGACTTCCTCCCCTCCGAAGCTCATAAAAGCCCCAGACTCAGCCAGACTCAGACATCACGATGACCTGCCTGTGGAGAGGAGCTAGCCACTATGGGTGTCCTCTCAGCTGAGGGCTGAGCAGAAGTTGGGCCAACCTGCCTTCAGAGAGGAGCTACTCACTGTGGGTCTCCTGAGAGCTGTACTGTAGCTCAATAAAGCACCTCTTCACCTTGCTTACTCTTCACTTGTCTGCATACCTCATTCTTCTTGGATGTAGGACAAGAACTTGGAACACACTGAAAGAGCGGTAACCCAAACGGGGTTGAAACATGCCCTTTTTTTGCCACATTGTGGTAATAATGAGAAGGAGAGAAGAGTTGCAGCCCTTTGGGGTGCCCAGACCTAGGAGCTTCCTGAGCCAGAGCTGTGACACTCACTTTGGGGCTCAGCAGTTCCTGGCACTCTAAGCTTCTGGGCACCACCATGTTCCCCAGCACCAGCATTAGAAGCTGCTTGTCATATGCCTGGTTCAGCCATGGCCTTGCAGGGAGCTGCCACCTGTGTGGTGCCTGGAGCTGGCCTCTCTGCCGCAGCTGGCATGCCTGGCTGTATGCAGTAGCTGGACCCCACACTCACTCGCATACCCCTCACCACTCCGCACCTGGCTCATTCTTGGCAGATGTGGGATCCAGGATTGTAGTGCGAGCTAAGTGCAACCTGCCAGGCTGAGTGGGCAGAACAAGCCCAACAGGCCCAAGCAAGACTTGGGCAACTGCACTGCTGGCCATAGAAGTTTCTGGCCAGAAAAGTGACACCCCAAGAATCCCATGACACCTCCAGAGCTGAAGCCAGTCCTGACGTCTTCCATGGTTTAGTGCAGTGGCTACAGAGCTGGTTTTGGTGTCAGACATACCTAGGTTTGGGTCCAGATTCTGCCAGTTACAATTATCTGTGGGACTTCAGGGCAGATTCTCAACCTTTCTGTACTTGTTTTCTTATGTGTATTAAGTGGGGGTGGGGGGTAGGGGGGAGTGGGCACTTAACTTGGGAATTATCATGAAGATTTCAATGAGTTATTCCATATAAAACACTTGGGAAAATGCTGGGCACATAGTAGGTGCTTAATAAATATTAGATATTTTTAAAATTTTTATTTTAAAATTGTAAGTGGACAAATTACAGTTGTATGGATTTATGGAGTACAAAGTGATATAATTTGTGAATACAGTGTGGGATAATTTAACCTAATTAACATGTCTCTCACTGTGAATCATTTTTGTGGTGAGAACATTTGAAAATCTTAGCAATTTTTGAAATGCACAATATGTTATTATTTAGTATATTTGCCACTCTGTGCAATATATCTCCATATATCTCAAAGTAAAAACCAAAAAACAAAACATATTCCTCCTGTCTGACTGATGCTTTGTAACTTTGACTGTCCTTTCCCTCAGCCTCTACTAAAGACCATTCTACTCTTTGCTTCTTTGAGTCTTTTTATTGTTTTAGAGTCCACAAATAAGTAAGAACATGCAGTATCTGTCTCAGTGTCTAGCTTATTTTACTTAGTTTAATACTGTCTGATTCCATCCACGTTGTTGCAAATGACAACATTTCTTTCTGTTTTTAAGGCCAAATAGTATTTTATTGTGTATATATACCACATTTTCTTTATCCATAAATGTCTCTCAAAAGAAGGTATACAAATGGCCAACAGATATATGAAAAAATGCTTAACATCACTAAGCATTAGGGAAATGCAAAGTAAAGCACAAGGAGATATGATCATACCTGTTAGAATGGCAATTATTAAGAAGACAAGTGTTGATGAAGACGTGGAGAAAGGGAACCCTTGTGTACTGTTGGTGGAAAAGTAAATTAGAACAGCCATCATGGAAAACTGCATGGAGGGTCCTCGAAGAGCTAAAAATAGAATTACTATAGGATCCAGCAATCCCATTTCTGGGTATTTACCCAAAAGATTTGAAACCAGCATGTCAAAGAGATATCTGCACTCCAGTGTTCACTGCAGCCCTATTCACAATAGCCTGCAATGATATGGAATCAATCTAAGTGTTCATCAGCAGATGAATACATGTTAGATATTACCATTAAAAATAACCAGAAAATGGGAATAATGATCACAGCGCTGTTGAGAAGACTACACGTGTAATGTGACCATCACAATACCCAAAATGTCTTTGTCGTTGATTTTACAACAGGCTAGATTGGAAACAACATCAGAATCCAATGAGGATCTTTTAAGTCAGTTCTAGAGACCCGTACAATGAAATGTGAAAGAGCTATTAAAAAGTTGTTGTAGGAGGATATTTAATGAAAGGTGAACTTGGTTATTCTATGACATGAAGTGAAAAAAATCAGCTAAAAATGTATGTGTAGGGCCAAGCATTGTGACTCATGCCTGTAATCTCCGCACTTGGGGAAGCTGAGGTGGGAGGATCACTTGAGGCCAGGAGTTTAAGACCAGCCTAGGCAGCATAGCAAGACCCTGCCTTTACAAATTAAAAAAAAAAAATTAGCCAGATGTGGTGGTGTATACCTGTAATGCCCCCTTCCCAGGAGGCTGAGGTGGGAGGATTGCTTGAGCACAGGAGTTTGAGGCTGTAATGAGCTGTGATTGCAGCACTGCACTCCAGCCTGGGTGACAGAGAGAGAGTCTCTAAAAAACAAAATAATAAAACAGAAAACATGGCCTCAAATCCTTTGACCTTCTTCCCATGATCTCAACCCTTGAATCTGGACAGGCATGTGACTGCTTTGACCAACAGCTGTGGCAGAAATGACACAATGTAGCTTCCAAAACTAGGTCATAAAAGGCCATGGAATTTCCCTTCACTTGCTCAACCTCCATTCTTGGAGCCTGAGCCTTAACGTAAGAAGTGTAACTACCCTGAGGCTGCCATACTGCGAGAAACCCTAAGCCACATGAAGAAGCCATGCATAGGCACTTGGGGCAACAGCCTCAACAGAGTCAGCCCAGTTCATGAGCCAGACATATGAATGAAGAAGCTTCTAGAAGATTCTAGTCTCCAGCTGTTCGAGTCCTTCTAGCTGAGGCTTCAGACATCACAGGAGCACAGATAAGCCATCCCTTACATGCCCTGTTCAAATTTCTGAAGCACAGAATCTGTGAGCATGATTAAATGGTTATTCTCTCCCAGCAAATTTGGGGTGGTTTGTGATATAGTGCTAGATAATGGGAATGGCAGATTTCAGGATATTTTTTTTCTTTTAACTTTACATTTCTGAAACTTTACTTTTTTATGGTGAGTGTATGTTTTTATGACTAAGAAAATATTTATAAGGAAATATTTATTGAGTGAATAAAGAAAGAAAAAAATGAACGAATGAAAATGGGAGAGAGGAAGAGTGGGAGAGAGAAAAGAGGGAGGAAGCTGTTTTGTCGGAAGGCCCCGACTCCAACCCTCTCAGGAATTACTGATTTCAGATAAGTCTCCCTTGAACCTTTCTTCCCTCCATGTCTCATTCCTTGAGCCACTTCGTCCTCAGGCCATGACCAAAAGGCAGAGCATTCAATGACTCTGAGTAAGATAGAGCTGGGTTTGAGACTGATGGCTCCACCTCTTACTGCCTGTATGTCTTTGTACAACTCACTCACCCTTTCTGAGTGCATTTCAGAAAGTGGGGTGCACACAAACGCTTGGACATGTGGGAGAAGCCTGATTCAAACCTAGAGCTGGCTGACTCTTGACAGAGCAGCCCCTCTTTATCCATTAAGGGGGTCCAGGACACTGCCTCAAGGGACATTGGGAGAGGGGGCTACCCTCAGCCAGCGACGTCCTGGGAGCCCTCTGCATGGGCTGCCATTGGGCCAAGGTGCCGGGCACAGAGGGGGAAGGCTGGGGCCCAGGCAGAGGCCAGGGCTGCTCCAGTCCCTCCAGGAAGCCGAGCGATCCCTCCCGTAAACATTTCACCCCTGCACGCTCTGAATGAAGCCATTCAGAGGAAGAAACCTGACCGGCGCATGTTTTATGCATGGTCCGGCTGTGCCAGCAGCGGCGGGTCGCCCAGGGTGGTATTATTTTTAGCTGGAGCATGTGAGGGGGCTGGGGACTTGAAAGAAGCAGTCTGGTCACCCACCTGTCCACCCTCTTCACCCAAGGACCCCAATCCTTGCCGGGTGACCATGGGCAGTGTTAGCACGGTCTGCGCCCAGCACTGGGGGCTCTGCCCACAGAGCCAGGCTTTGTGGGGGGGTTTCGTGGCCCCAGGCCGTCTGTTATGCAGCCAACGAAAGCAGCTGGTCACCTCCACACCTGCATGCCCTCCCACCCCCAACAGGGGCTCGCTCCCTCACTTTCACAGGTGTTGGCTCCGGGTAAGGCTAAACCCTCGGGAGGGGGACAGGCACGTTTCTGAGACTGTGTGAGAGGATGTCACCTTTGTCGGCCTTTCAAAATTCCTCTGCGGCTGCAACACGTAATCTGGCTGCTGGAGGTGGCTGGCTTTCAGCACTCCCAGTTTCTTCCTGGACAGCGGCCCCAGCGGGTAGAGTGTCCGTTTCAGGGGAGAGTGTCAGGGAGTCCTGGGTCATTAACATCTTTCACTGTCAAGTTTCCACCCTGTTTCTTGGCCTTCCTGCCTTGCTTTCCACCAAGTTTCCGCTGCAATGTGGCTAGCATTTATTGAGCACCTACTGTGTGCCTGCTGTTTTCACACATCGTCGCTCTCCACCTGCACCTTTGCCTTTGGGATGGGTACTGCTGTGGACCTCATTTTTCCTAAGGGGAAACCGAGGCTCAGAGAGAAAGAGTGACTTACTTGGGGCGACAGCAAATTATGGCAGAGTTGGACTCAGACCCAACCCTGCCTGACCCAAGGAACACAGTGCAATTTGAGGCCTCTGACCTGGTAACATCTTTAGGTTAAGAGCCCAAACTCACAGCTTGGGGGTGTCTTCTCCTTTCTGTATTCTCTCCTTTTAATGAATCATCAGAAACTTTAAAATATAGGCATGAGGATCTGTGCAGATCATATTTTTCAGCTGGAGAAACTAGATGGAGGCAACAGAGGCCCAGAGAGAACAGGACACTTCCTCAAGGTCACTTGGTGCCCCAGGGCTGACCCAGAACCCAGGCTCCTTCTGTTTCTGCACAGGAGTCCCCAGCTGCCTCACCTCCCTGGGCCTTCCTCTGCCCACCTGCCAACTGGAGCAGTCACTCAGCTTGGCTTCCAGGCCATTGCGGACAGGAAGGGGCTTGGGGAGCGGACAGGCCTGCGTTCCCGACACTAGCCATGGGAACCCTCTTTCCTGCTTGGCCCACGCTCACTACACACTCTGAGCCTGGTCAGCTCATGACCCCTAAGGCAGCTGCCTGTCTCCCTGCATTTGAAATGTCTAGGTTGTGGAGGGTCTAGCCAAGAGCACTTGTTGAGTTGTTACTGCGTGGATGATTGGTAAATGCCACACAGGTGACTGACGACCTTAGCCATCAGAAAGCTCTCCAGGTCTTTATTTTCTTTTTGGAACAGAGTCTTACTCTGTCACCCAGGCTGGAGTGTAATGGTGTGATCTCAGCTCACTGCAACTGCTTCCCGGGTTCAAGTGATTCTCCTGTCTCAGCCTCCCAAGTAGGTGGCATTACAGGTGCGCACCACCACGCCTGGCTAATTTTTGTATTTTCAGTAGAGACAGGGTTTCACTATGTTGGCCAGGCTGGTCTCAAACTCCTGACATCAAGTGATTCACCCGCCTCGGCCTCTCTAGGTGCTGGGATTACAGGTGTGAGCCACTGCACCTGGCTGGGTCTTTCAATTAGAAAGAATTCAGTGGAGGGAACTGATTATATAAGAGACATGAGGGCTGAGAAGCCAAGCAGAGAAAGGTAAGACAGCCCAGAGGTTAGCAACTGTGGGAAACTGCTACTACCAGGAGGCTGGAAGGAGAGAGAGGAGGTGGAGTTGTGAGAGCTTGAGAGCTGGGGCTGTGCAGCAGGAGGCTGAATTTGAAGGTTGGCGGGGGCTCTCTGCTGGGAGCTGAGAGCTGACACAGCGGCATTGGGGACACCATAGGAAACACAGTGAGGGGAGAAACACTTTAGCTTTTCCCTCCCTCGCTCTCCACAGTGCTGCCCATTGGCCAAACCAACCCAGAAACCAGGTGGCCAAGAAGTCCAGGGAATGTCACTCCTGGATACAGAGCAGAGCAGAAGGGCAGAGATAAGACCCGATATCAAACGGGCAGGTGACTGGCACAGGAAATTCACATCACTAAGGAGGATCCAGCACTAAGGGTGGTAACAGCAATCACTGATTAATGGCATCACTCGGGGCTTTCCCTGCAGTGGCTCCCTTGCACCCAGGAGAACTCGCTTACCCGTGAGGAAGCGAAGGCACAGTGCCGTCTGCATGGTCACTCAACGGGGATGGGAGAAGCAGCTGTCACCCTGCCTCCTGCTCTGGACTCTGCTGTCCCTTTCAGGCTGCAGATGCCCTCCAAGGCTGGTCTCCACTGGTCCTTAGGAGCATAGGCTCTAGGCTGAGTGATGCCTCCCTCTGACAGTACCGCACATGGAACGTGGAGTTCTCAATAAAGGGTAGTTATTAACACGTCCATGGCCCCATCTTAGGGCTGAGAAAATGGAGGTGCCAGCAGTTATGGGACACCCCCTCGCCCCCGCCAGGTTTCCTAGCTCGCTGGTGGCAGTGCTGGGAGCTTGAAACCATCACTTCTGGCTCCAGAGCGATTGCTCTTAACTTCTGGGGCCCCTGCCCCAGCCAGGATACTCCCTGGCACTCCTTCTTGTGGCCACTGTTGGGATCCGCACCCAGGCCCCTCTCTGGCTCATTAACTCTGCCAGGACGGCTGGGCTGCCTGGGCTCAGGCGTGACCCACACGCCCAATTAGAGGGATTCAAAACGCCGTTTACTTATCAATGACCGAAGCTCATTTGATTATGAAGGATGGAGCCCAAACTGTCCTCCGAAGCCACTGTCGTCCCTCAGCTGTGCCAAATCCTCCTTTGATCTGCTAATCCTGAGTTTATAAGGTTAGGAGATAAGCAGGCGGAACGAAATTCTTTTCTTTTTTGGTCCACCTAAGTGGCCATGAAACCCCTAACCATCATAGACCTCCCGGGCCCCTGTGGCCTCCCTGTCTGAATAATTCAGACGGTGTGTGAAGGAAGCCCCCACAGTCCTGGTACGCACAGGCCATCTGGGGCAGGCACTCCCCACCGATCAGCCTGGCTCTTCCTTCTCCTGCTCTTCCTTTTTTTCCCTCCTCTTTCTTGTACTGGCCTTTTTATGCTCACCTCAGGCTTGGGAAAGCCAGGGAGCAAGCCCAGCCGGTGACCCCGCTGAACTGTGGGGACCTGCTGCTCCTTGCGCCTCCTTTTGTCCCAGGCACAAATAGATCCCTCCGCCTCAAGCCCCATTGTGTGATATTCACCTTGAAGAGGTGATAGACCCTGTCCCTAAGGCATTTCCATTCTAGTGGGGGACAAGACTTCAGCCACTTGAGCCCAAACCATATTTAGGGTGTTCTTGTGGAGAAAGATCCCAGGTGTTTACGACACAATGCTCGCTCAAAGAGCTGAGAGACTCCTCAGCTGGACAATGGGGGTGTCGTCAATCCCAGCTTTCACCAGCTGTGTGACGTTGGGCAACCAGTTAGCCTCTCTGAACCTCTGTTTCTTCCTTAATAAAATGGGGATAATGAAGGTACCTGTCATCACTAATTTAATTCTGACAATAAGAAGCAAATGGGGACACCTACAGCCTGGTACAGAATAAACCCTTAATAAAGGACATTGGTGATGACTTTTGTTCTCTATAACTACGAGGACAGCTTACACCATACAGCATTTCCCACACGCCCATTCTGCAATGGATCTGTGGCTGTTGTCTGTCCCCACAGATCTCAGACATGAATTGGGAGGACCCTACCATGTTTCTTATGCCAATGATGGGAGAGAGATCCCGGGAAAAGGGATTGAGATCCATATGGTGGGTGGTCTCAGGGAGACATTGCCATGTGCTCTTGCAAACAGCTCTGGCTGTCACTCAAGCTACAGACTGACGAGGGCTACAGGGGAGAGCTCAGCAGGTCAGAAGAGGCCCGGGCCACTTTGAAGAGAAACGGTCTCATGGTTCAGCCCGAGCCTGACAGGTTGGAGAGCTGGGCCTGGAAGGCAGGTGTCCTGACCTATTTAACATGGAACTCATGCTTTAGATGCAAGAGGCTTTCAAGGGCAAAAGCTGGATCCAGGGGAGAAGAGAGAGGCTGAAGCATCATGGCCTGCTTGCCTTCTGCTAGGGGGTGGCAGAGAGGGGCTGAGGACAGGAGCACTGCTTTGGAGTCTGGAGGCTGCTTCGATCCTCATTCTACCTCCTACCAGCTCTCAGTCCTTGGCCAATTTGCCTCACCTGGATGAGCTCCCCTTGGCCTGGCACCTGCCTCTCTGTTTTTCAACTTTGTGTTCCTTTGAGCTGAGATAGCTTTATTCATCTCCGTATAACCCACATGTCAGTAGAGATCACCCCATTTTTAAGAGGTTCATGAAATAGACATGAACTCTGTCTTCACATCTTGGGGTACAGGGGACTAGTGACCAAGCCTGCCTGAGATTTCTGCCAACGTGTGTTCACGCCTTCACAGTCACTTTTAGCTCTGCCTGCCTGCTCCCCTCCAGCCATCATCTCTCCTCCATGACTGCTTCTTTTCTCCACTCTGTACTGGCTCCAAAGTGGACCCACGCTCTTTCCCCACATCTCCGTCAAACGCCACTTACACAAGTGATTCCGTTGCATGGTGGACCCTGGTGATGGTTCACAGTTTCGGGGAGAAGAAGGTTATGCTACAGAAGTGGACATGTTAGAATCAGTATGAGTCACCTCCTCTGGAAGAGCCCCTGAGCCCTTGCCCCATAGAAGTTTTTCACTCAATACCTTTCTATGTGGGCTCCTGCCATGCCAGCTCACTGATTTCTCCAGCTCACCTCACCTTCCTGCTAAACCCTTCTGCAGAGGGATGGAGTTTATCATTACCTTCAAACGTGCCTTCAGGGCCCCACCAAGTCATTTTTCTGAACAAATATTGTCTTTACTCATTTACTTTTTTTAGAGACAGGGTCTCACTCTGTCTCCCAGACTGAAATGCAGTGGTGCCATCATAGCTCACTGCAGCCTTGAACTCCTGGACTCAAGCGATCCTCCTGCTTCAGCCTCTGGTGCAGCTGGGACTACAGGCGCACATCACAATGACCAGCTAATTTTAAAATGTTTTGTAGAGACAGGGTCTCACTATGTTGCCCAGGCTAGTCTCAAACTCTGGGCACCAAGTGATCCACCTGCCTCGGCCTTCCAAAGTGCTAGGATTATTGGTATGAGCCACCAGGCCCCTCCTACAAATGTTTCTCTCTAAATGCGACTTTGGAGCCAACTGTTAAATAGCTTAAAACAAAACAAAACAAAACCCCTTTGCTACATCTGCATGCCAGTACATTACCTTTTCTGAGTCTGTTTACCATCTTTTGTAAAACGAGGGTCACCATCTCTGCCTTCCCATCCAACAAGCCTGTTTTGCGGGGGAGGTCAAAACAGAATAATGCAGGAGGAAGCAATAGGGCCACACACATGTTGGAGTCCTCGTTGTAATATATATTCCAGGATGATACAAATGGCGCTCTCAAACTTTGCAAGAACTTTGGTCTCTTCTGTTTGGATCTCCAAGTAGGAAGTTTTTGACCTTGCTGACAAAAGAGCTCCTTGCTCTCCCCACCGCTGAGGTCTGCCAATCGCAGGAAGGATTGCGTGGAAAGTCTGTTAGAGAAAGAGAAGAGATGTCTGCCTCCTCTCATTCAAGGCCTCTGTGGGGTGGGGGTCTGCTTTATTCTTCTTTTACCATATGTAAATCTTCCTCTTGGCTTCCCTCACAGCTTGATAGATGATTGCTTCTTGCTTTCAACATCAATAGCAAGGCATATATTTTTTTACTTATACGCAATTCTGTGTCTAAGTTCTCAGGCACCGGGAGAAAACAATATAGTTCTCCTGCAGGAGGTAGACTGTGTAAATATATATTAGTTTGGGGAGAAGAAATGAGGAATGATAAAATATTCAGAAAGCGGTCTGTTCTTGAGGGATGTTATTCTGCACAGCCAGGGAGCAGATTAATGACACCATTTGCAAGGAAGGGAGAACGGCCCCATAAAATATGTATTAGTGGAGTTGGTGGTGGGATGGGTGGGAGTGCCTGGGGTTGGCCATGCGGGTCCATCTCAGAAGTTGGCACCCACCCTTGGTCTCCCCCATCAGGGGTCCCAACAGCTAGCTGAAGGGCCCTGGAGGGTGAAAGCTCCAAGGTGGGGTGTGCTGACCATACTAGCCAGACATAGGGGACTGAGTGGGTTCTTTGGCAGGAGTACTAGGTGGAAAGTCAGGAGGTCTATCCCTGTCTCTAACCTGCTGTGTGGCCTTAGGTTAGTCACTTACCCTCTCTGAGTCTTTGTTTCTTCTACCATAAAATGGAGACTAGATGATGATGATGTTTTTTGTTGTTGTTATTGTTGTCGTTGTTTGTTTGAGACAGAGTCTTGCTGTGTCTCCCAGGCTGGAGTGCAGTGGTGAGATCGTAGTTCACTGCAGCCTCAACTTCCAGGGCTCAAGCGATCCTCCCACCTCAGCCTCCTGAGTAGCTAGGACCACAGATGTGTGCCACCATGCCTAGCTAATTATTATTTCTCTAGAGATGGGGTCTTACTATATTGCCCAGACTGGTTTTGAACTTGTGGGCTTAAGCAAACCTCTCACCTCAGCTTCCCAAAGTGGTGGGATAACAGGCATGAGCCATCATGCCTGGCCTAGGTGATTCTTAAGAGGGCTTGTGTAAGTGATGAGTCAGGTAGCAGGGTCTTTGGAAATGAAGCAAGATGGGAAGTAGTTGTGTTTGCTGGGCCTCACCATCAGGGGGTGTACTGGAAGAACACTTCTGTGGTTCTGGAAGAAACTCTTTGATAAATCAGTTGGAGGTAGGGGTAAGACCCCAAGGAGCATGCATGAGTAACAAAGGATGGTCCCCAAGTTGTCTTCTAAGTTAGATGTTGCTGTTAACTTTAGACTGTTGTTTGGCTGAATGCAGGATGCGAGTTTGGGGTGAGAGCTGAATTGCTTGGAGAAGCAGCAGAAGAAGAGAGGCTAAGGGCAGTGAGCACATGGTTTGGCTTCTCAAAGTCGGGAGTGAATAGATATTTACATTCTATGAGCCTCCTGAGGGACCTGCACATCTTGGTCCAGCTCTGATTCCTTAGGTTACTTCTACCTCGAACATTGCAGGATTCTTTGTCTCATCCCTGTGCACCCCTAATTCAGCCTTTCCTCAGGCCTAATGCAAAGAACTTAGCTTTTCTTTTATAGGCAGCTTCATGCTACTCCTTCAGATTTCACACAGCAATATGAACAGTTTTTACAGCACTTACCATGTGCCTAGGCATTGTGCTACAGGTAGGATCTCGTTTCACTCCTAGGACAATGCTAGGAGGTAAATTTTATTATCCTATTTTACAAATGAAGAGGCTGGGGCTCAGAGAAGTCAAAGAACTAGTCCAGGGTAACACAGCAGGTGAGTCAGATACAGAGGCCAGGGCCTTACCCACTTATGATGCTATCATGTCCCATGTCTATCTCCTTTTTCCCAGTTAGACTGAAGCTTCTTGGGGCAGGGTCCTAGTTCCACTGGCCTCCATGAGGCAGTGCCCAGGCATGGCCTGCGGGGTTCAGCAGACACTGGTAATCCATGGGCTTAGCCATACTAGGCCTTCCCACCCTCTTCCTGGCAGAGTCCTTGTCAGCTTGTGGGTTTGGGCGAGTCTCGTGGAAGGATCCCCACCTGGGGTCATGGAGGCTCAGACATCTTGGGTTTAGAGTACTCCCCACCAGGGTCTTCTGGCATTTTCATGTCAAGGCCTCACTGATGATTGCTTCTTTTTCTTCTTCTTCTTCTTTTTTTTTTTGAGATGGAGTCTCACTCTTTTGCCCAGGCTGGGTGCAATGGCGTGATCTCGGCTCACTGCAACCTCCGCTTTCTGGGGTTCAAGCAATTCTCCTGCCTCAGCCTCCTGAGTAGTTGGGATTACAGGCGTGCGCCACCACACCCAGCTAATTTTTGCATTTTTAGTAGAGATGGGGTTTCACCATGTTGGTCAGGCTGGTCCTAAACTCCTGGCCTCAGGTGATTCACCCACCCTCAGCCTTCCAAAGTGCTGGGATTTCAGGCGTGAGCCACTACACTTGGCCCCAGAATGGCCCACACGGCCTTATCTGTGGTTTCCAGCAGCACCTGGTCAAACCTGACGACTGGCGTGTGAGCCTCTGCTTTATGATGGACGTCCCAGTTAGCAGCCCAGTTAGTCAGCCCCCACCTTACAGCTGAGAAACTGTTAAGACTTTATGTCAGGATGAGTGACCTCCCATGCCACAGAAGATGTTATCGACAGAACCAGGAAATGTTATTTGCATGCATATACCTGAAAAGCGTTCCTATCCATACTACCCAACTAACCTACCAAATGTGAAAAAGATGGCAAACAACTCCATGGGAAAGTAAGTGGGCAAAGGGTGGGAAGAGGTGGATCCCGGGAGAGGCAGTGTGCAGGGCTGATGAAGCAGGATGAGTACCCGTGGCAGTGCCTGCAGCCAAGGCATGAGGAGAAGCTCAGTCCACTGGTGATCAGGGCAAGGCATGCCCCAAACACGCTGCGGCACAGCTCCTGTTGAAGGAGGCCTGAATAGCTTAGAGTGTGCCGTAACTTCTCTCTTTCCTTTTTTTTTTCTTTTTCTTTTTTGAGATGGAGTCTAGCTCTGTTGCCCAGGTTGGAATGCAGTGGTGTGATCTCAGCTCACTGCACCCTCCGCCTCTCGGGTTCAAGTGATTCTCCTGCCTCAGTCTCCTGAGTACTTGGAACTACAGGCGCGTGCCACCATGCCCGGCTAATTTTTTGTATTTTTAGTAGAGACGGGGTTTCACTGTGTTAGCCAGGATGGTCTCCATCTCTTGACCTTGTGATCTGCCTGCCTCGGCCTCCCAAAGTACTGGGATTACAGGCGTGAGCCACCGCGCCTGGCCAGGTTCTCTCTTCATAAGGAGCCAGAAGACAGCCTGAAAATGGGGCCATTTCAGCATCCAAAGGTGGACAAGGCTGGGCATCGGTCTCAGCGCTGAGCAGAGGGGGAAAAGACCCCTCCCTCCACCTTGTGGGGATCTTGGGGAGCATGACGAAGCTGGCCCCTACACAGAAAATTTTCTTTGGTCTCTACTTTAGGAAACACTGGCTGCAATTATTGAGCACAGGAACCCTGTCCCTTTCCCCTTGGGTGTAATGAGTGTGACTGGCACTCAGCTCTGAAGGCTGACCCTTTGGCCCCCTGCTACAACTTCTGTGGCTCTTTCTGGAGGCTTTCTCTGGCTGCTGGGACTTGCATAGCAAAAGTATGGAAGAGCCAACATCCCCGGGATCAGACTTCAACCAATGCCTGACAGCGTCCCTGCCCCTTGGTGGGACAACTTTCTTACAGTCCCCAGTGGGCCTCAGCCCCAGCGGCCCACAGCGGTGACCTGCTCGTCCATGTCCCCCGACTGACTCCCTTCCCTTCCCCCATCTCTTGTCTCCTGCCAGTGCTTGCTAGAATCGCCTCCCAGATAAACTCCCAGTTTTCAAATCCTTGTCTCAGGATGTGGTTCTGGGGAGCCTGGCCTAAGGCAATAGAGGTAGCAGAACTAAAACAGTTATGGGCTGGGCGGTCTGATCTTCACGAGCCACTGCACAGTCTGAGGTGAGAATACTCCATTATAATGCCCTGCCCTGGGGCACCAGCAAATCTGGCCAACTTCTCCCTGGCACAGGGCCTTCTATTTATTTTTTCAATTTGATTTTCTTGTATTTTTCACACCATAAAACGTAGAACTGTGGCTTGGGTTTCACAGTTTACTAGCTGATTCCATGTGCTTTTGACAGTTCTGATGTGTTTTTGACTGTCGCTATATATATATATATGGGTGTGTGTTCCCCTGAAGCTACACTTCCTCATGCTCCCCATCCCCCAGCCCAAGAAACCTCTGTGAAAGCCAGGGGAGCGGGTTTGAGGAGAGGAGATGAGGAGGCAGAGGAGCTGGGAAGGTCCCCAGGTCTCCTCTCACAAAAACTGGGCTCACGTCCTCCAATCAGAATCTGCAGCCACATTGTGCTACTGTGACAAGGGGATGAGTTTGCTAAGTTGTCACTTGGTGGATGAATACCTGCCAGCAAATTCGACTGTGATTATGACGGAGTCATGTTGTAACTATGTAAATTTGGTTTCTGGTGGTTTGTCTGGAAGATGGTCCCAGGAAACACCAGCAAAGGCATAGGTTGGCGAGACAGGGAAGGGAAGGCAGGCAACACCAGGCATGTTGTCCATCCAGGTGCCCATGTGGACAGCTGGAATGCGGTCTTGCCGTGGAATCTGGGAAGCAGTGTGGAAGACGTACTTCTGAGTTCTCCCACCTCGCCAAGCAGGAGGGATCTGGGGTATTTAGATATGAGGTTGAGGGCTGCTCCCGGGGAGTGTTAATATTTTAGCAGCTTGGGGCTCTGGCCATCAGAGAAGCCCTCGGGTGGAGAGATGTGGATGTTGGAGGGAGAAAGCCCAGACATCTGGGGAGGATGCCACCAGCACCTGCTCCGCTCTTTTCTGGAAGCTCTCCACAGCTCATGCAGTCCTCAGTCCTGACCCTCCAGGCCCTTCAGCACTGGTTATCCACCCACGAGCCAGCCTCGCCTCTCACCCCACAAACCATCTTCAGTGTGGGCTCCTCAGGCATCCCTTTCCCTTTCTGGAATCCTAACCTCATCCTCTCCATCTTTCTGAGTCAGCCTTCACCGATCAGCCCTGGTTCCTCTTTCTTTCTCTAGCTCTCGCATCCAGAAGGCTCTGGGAGCTCAGATTCTCTTTAACACTAACTTTGTCCATAACTCGGGCTGGATGCCATTGGTGTTCTCACTCCCAGAACATGGGTTGTTTCTTACCCAGCTCTGATTCTCAGTGCCCACAACAGAGTCTCACACAGCAGGTGCTCAATAAATGCCTATCGTTATTGCTGATGATAAGACGATGGTAGCAAAGATGGCGAGGCCTCCAAAGAGTGGGTGAAGGGTCTTGCACCTTAGCTAACTGCTCTGTTTCTTTTTCTTTTTTTAATTTTTATTTGTTTGGGACAGGATCTCACTCTGTTGCCTAAGCTGGAGCGCAGTGGCGCAATCACAGATCACTGCAGCCTTTACCTCCTGGGCTCAAGTGATCCTCCCAGCTCAGCCTCCCAGGTAGCTGGGACTACAGGTGTGCACTCCCACACCCAGCTAATTTTTGTATTTTTAGTAGAGATGGGGTATTGCCATGTTGCCCAGGCTGGTCTTGAACTCCTAGGCTCAAGCAAGCCGCACATCTTGGCCTCCCAAAGTCTGTTTCTTCTTGACAAGTCACTTGGTTTCTCTGAATCTGCTTTCCTGTTTTCACTAAGTGGTTCTTTTTCCTCCTGGGCACCACATCTAAACCACACTTCCCTGCCTGCCATGTGACTGGCAACAAAATTTGGGCAGAAGGGAATCCCCACTCCAGGCTTGTCCTGGAAAACCCTCTCAGGCATGACCCTTTATTGTCCTTTTCTGTGAGACTAAAGACAGAAGGAGCATGGCCCTTGAGTCACCACTGAAGAAAAGCCACCCCAGGGAGCCCCACCCACGGACACCACCCTTATAGGCTACTGGGTGAACAGGAAATAAACCTTTACTGTTTTAAGCCACTGAAGTTTTAGGATGATTAGAGCATTCTGTCCAACCTGATGAATGTGGAAGTCTTTAAAGCGAGAATATCAACATCAGTGGGCTGTCACCAAGATTAATGACAGAAACTGTTTAAAAGATGCTCAGTGAATGTTCCTTCTCTTCCTCTCTAGAAAACTATAAGACACTCTAGTCATTAAGAATGATGTCCACAGCACACTCAGCTTGCTCTGAAATGTAGTGTCTGGGAATGTCGTGCAGCTCTTTAATTCAAAGTAGATCCTTATGGACCATGCAGCAGACTTGGCTGTGAACCATCCATCTCTATAGATGGGGGTGCTGGAATCATCAGAGGCATTCGAACCAGAGCGACTGTCTTGAATAGGGGCTGGGAGAAATAAGGCTGAGACCTACTGGGCTGCATTCCCAGGAGGTGAGGCATTCTAAGTCACAGGATGAGATGGGAGGTCGGCACAAGGTACAGGTCACAAAGAACCTTTCTGATAAAAGAGGATGCAGTAAAGAAGCTGGCCAAATCCTGCCAAAACCAAGATGGCCACGAAAGTGACTTCTGGTCGTCCTCACTCCTCACTATATGCTAATTACAATGCATTAGCATGCCAAAAGTCACCCCTACTAGTGCCAAGACAGTTTACAAATGTCATGGCAATGCCAGGAAGTTGCCCTATATGGTCTAAAAAGGGAAGGAACCCTTAGTTCAGGGAATTGCCTGCCCCTTTCCTGGGAAACTCATGAATAATCCACCCCTTGTTTACTATATAATCAAGAAATAACTACAAGTATAATCAGTGAACAGCCCAAGCCACTGCTCTGCCTACGGAGTAGCCATTCTTTGATTCCTTTACTTTCTTGATAAACTTGCATAGACTTTACTTATGGGCTTGCCCTGAATTCTTTCTTGAGCGAGGTCCAAGAACCCTCTCTTGGGGTCGGAATCGGGATCCCTTTCCAGTAACAGAATGGTCACTGTGCCTATCTGGATGTTGGTTACTGCATCAGTGACATCTCTGCTCATCTGCCACCTGGCTTCCTCTTTCTCCTGCCTCCAATCTGCGCTAGAGAATGCCAAGGCATAATCATGACACTAACCACAAACAACTTCTTGAGCACTTACTAAGTGTCAGTCATTGCACGGAACACTCTACATGCATTTCGTCACTGAATCTTCTCTAAGTGGGTCCTCTTGTTATCTTTACTCTAAAGAGAGACTTAGAGAGGTTTGCCAACTTACACAACACATAAGAGGCAAGGATGGTGGTTGGGCCAGCAGCTGGGGATAGGCTGGATAATTCGTTTGATAAAAGATGCAGGTGTTCCTTTTTCAACAAGCCAGCCAGGTGCCGACCACATCAGCCAGGCTTGACTCTGACATTTTTATCCCTTGGCTTGGGCTGGAGCCCGCTCTCATCTGCCTTTAGGACAAGAAAGCCCCCTCCAGCCCCCTTCAGCATTCATCCTGAAGTCTGGCCACCCTCCCTGTCACCGTGCCGGTGGCTGGGAGCTTTCATTTGAGTGGAATTTAGCCGAGGACTTTTGTAGCAGTTCATTTACATGTATGCCAACAAGCTGAGATGTGCGGCAACCTTGGAACACTTTCAAAGGCGGGAATAATTCCTCTGAAATAGGTCTTCCGAAAGCTTTATCTTGTCCTTTCTCTTTTTGTTAATCTTGGAGCCCCTTAGCATGTCAAAGCAATTTTTCTAATGTCACATCTCCTAGACATTAGCATGAAAGGGCTTTAAGAGATGATTTGAGAAAGAATAAATGTTGAATGAGCATTTATTATAGAGTCGTTTATACTACATTTGCATTTTGACTCTATTTCTGCCGTGCAGGATGGAGAAGCAGGCTGATTTGAAAATCAATGGTGTCTAAACAGGCGACGCTACAACACTGTTTACACTCAGCTGTTTGCTCCACGAATTCATTTACAAAAAAAGATTTCATTAGGCTGATTTGTTTATGGGAATGAGATTAAGCCAAATTTGCGTGCCTTAACACAGAGATGGAATTGACCCAGTCGTCAGGAGGCCGTGGGGTGAAGGCAGGGGAGGCTCATTCTGGGTCCCGATTTCTTTCTGAGCACCTCTAAGGAAATTAATTAATGGTGCCTGCCTCCTTCAGGAAGCTGGCCTGCCACGTGTGCCATAATGTGCAGTGGTCAAGAGCCCAGCCTGTGAGCAGGGGCTGCCTGGGTTTGGCTCCAGCCTCGGCCACTTCCCTTTGTCTCACGGTGTTAAATGGTGAATAGATAGAACGTGTCTAGTACAATGCCTGGCACACAGTGGCCACTTTTAGCTGTTAATCATATTTTCATTGCTTTTTGGCCTGTGAGACTTAGCCAGAGTTCCAGAGAGATGACCTGGAAGCCCTTGCTTTGGACCAAGTATAGACTTTTCCATCTCTTCTCCTGGAGGAAGCTCATTCTGTGGGTCCCAGCCACAGGCAGGTGGATGTAAGTGGGTTCTGGAGCTGTGGGTGTCTTAGGGATTGCTTCGGGCTCTGTGTGTATGAAAGAAAGGGAGAGAGATCGCTTCAAAAGCCCGAAACCTGCGTCTCCAGCCCATGCTCCTCCCAATTCTGGGTAAACCTACCACTCCATTTCCCTGGAAGTTTCTCTCTGTCTCCCCATCAGCCGAAAGCTCTTTGAGGGCAGGGATTGGCTCACGTGCATCTTCATCAGCACCTGGCACTGCATGGATGCTCAGGACATCGGTTTTCCATCAAACTTTGGGGCAGTTTTCAAACTTGCTCTTTTAAAGCCAGTTTGCTTGAGCCTAGGGGTTCAGGGGGACTGCACTGGTTGCAGTTGAGATGGGAGCCTGTTCCTTTGGCAGGCCCTTCCCCCTAGGCCTTTTTGGGGCACAGGAACAATTCTCCATAAAACTAGAGCAACCCCTTCATTTCACAGGTGAAGGAAGCTGAGCTTCAGAGAGGGGCTTCCCTTGCCCCTTGGTCACACAGCAAGCCAGTCGGCTGAGCTGGGCCAAGCGTTGGGGCCTACTGAGGCTGGGCCCAGTAGCCCTGACCACCCAGCCCAGTCCTCTTGAGCCTGTCCCATCTCTGGGCTGTGGGGCTCTGCCTCTCTTGGTCTTGCTGGGTTCTTTCTGGAACTGCCTTGAAGCCATCCCCAGGTCGGGTGTGCCCCTAGCTCCAGCTACTCATCTGTCCCACCTCCCACCCCTTGCTCCTGGTCTCCAGGTCGTGCCCTCTGCCTGCAGCTCTGCCAGTTGCTCTCCTGGCCCCAAGGACTGATACTCAGGCCTCAAACAAATCTCTGCCTCCCCTGTCCTGTTTTCTTAATCTTTTTTCAAGCAACAGCAGCTGTACCATTTCTCGAGCTTTCCCTGTGAGCTGGGTGCTGCCCGAGGCTCTTTTCCTACAGGGCAGACGCCACTGCCGGTTCTGTGGATGGCTGCCCAAGGTCACGTGGCTCAGGCAGCAAAGCTGGAATTTGAACCCAAGTTCAGGCTGACTCTAGGGAGCCCACTGCTGACATCAGGACTGGCTGCTTCCACACCTGCATCTCCTGCCTTCTGAGAATAGGGTCTGCCCTGCCTGCTCCCCTCTCCTGGAGCTTCTGACCTTAGGGCCAGGGATGCTGCTCAGTCTCTCAATTCAGATTCACCAACTTGATTGGACGAGGTGATCATTTCCCCCTCCCATTCCTATTCCCAAGGATCTGATCCTGAGGCACTGCACACAGTGTGCCTATGAGGACAACTCAGGGCCAAAGGACAGGCGCCGTTTAATGTCCCACTGAATCAGGCAGAGCGGGATTCAAGTCCCAGCCCTCTTACTAATTAGCTGTGGGACTCTGTGCAAGTTACTTAACCTCTCTGAGCCTCGCTCTCCTTCTCCCTCAAAGGAGATAATAATAGTATCTCTCCTCCAGGATTTTTGGGTCAAGTTCAATACTGTGTCAAGTGCCAGGCTTGTGGTACCTAAGTCCGGAAATGATGGCTATTATGACTCCTGTTGCTGTCACATTCCTGAAGATTGGGGCTTTCTTTTCCTTGGTGCATCTGCCATCTCCTCTGCCATGTGAATACCTCACACCTCAGGAGATCGGGTACTGAGATGCACTCCATTAGGCCTGGAGTTGCTGCCTCGACCTCCGTTTTCTCTCCATAGAGTGTGTCTGGTAGTCTGCTTCCAGGAGGGCAGGGTGCTCAGAGTTGGTTCAAAGGAACAGCATATAAATACCATCCTTGGCCAGGCACGGTGGCTCATGCCTGTAATCCCAGCACTTTGGGAGGTTGAGACAGGCAGATCACTTGAGGTCAGGAGTTCAAGACTAGCCAGGCCAATATAGCAAAACCCCATCTCTACTAAAAATACAAAAATTAGCCAGGCGTGGCAGCTCAAGCTCAAGTCTCTAAACTCAGCTACTCAGGAAGCTGAGGCATGAGAATCACTTGAACCTGGGAGGTGGAGGTTGCAGTGAGTTGAGCTCATGCCACTGCACTCCAGCCTGGGCTACAGAGCAAGACTCTGTCTCAAAACGAAACAAACAAACAAATAAACAAACAAACAAAATCTCAGCCTTGTTGACTCTCTCTGTAGTTTGATGTATTTTCTTTTTTCTTTTTGAGACAGGGTCTCACTCTGTCACCCATGCTGGAGTGCAGTGGTGCAATCTTGGCTCACTGCAGCCTCCACCTCCCAGGCTTATGTGATCCTCCCAGCTCAGCCTCCCAAGTAGCTGGTACTACAGGTGTGCACCCCCATGCCTGGCTAATTTGTGTATTTTTAGTAGGGATGGGGTTTTGCCATGTTTCCCAGGCTGGTCTTGAACTCCTGAGCTCAAACGATCCACCTGCTTCGGCCTCCCAAAGTGCTGGGATTACAGCATGAGCCATCTTGCCCAGCCTGGTATATTTTCCCTATGGTGACTGGGTGTTCTGTGAGCAGCTGAAGCCTTCAGGTCTCCCCTGGCTCAGGGGCTTTCCCTGGGCACCAAGAAATAAAAGAGCACTGGACTGGGTGTCAGGACACCTGGATTCAACCCTAGCTGTGCCCCAACCTCTCTGTGAGCCCTAGGGCAAGTTGCTCTGCATCTGTGGGCCTCAGTTTCCTCTTCTATAAAATCGAGGTTGAATAATCTATCTCTAAATTCTCACTTAGCCCAGCAGGTCTCAGATCCCCTGGTGCCAGGACTGAAATTCACCCCTCCCTGTTACCCGAGTAGTTAAAAATGATTCATCTGCTTCCCAGAGGGGCCAACAGTCCTACCTAGGCTCCCACCCCACATGAGAGCCCCAGCAGTCCTGCAGCAGACCTGCAGCCTGGGGCGAATCCCGCTTGTTCTGCAGAGAAAGTGAGAGGGAAAGGTTGCTGATCAGATGCTGCTTTAAAATGTAATCATAAGTTTTGGCTCAGGGAGAGAGAGAGAGAGAATGAGAGAGAGAGAGAGAAACAACAGAAGAGAGAGGGGAAAAAAAACCACTTCAAGGCCAGCCCCCCTCCCTGGCTGGAAACCTGTGCCTGTGAGGATGAAGGGACCAGAGCAGAGACAGGCTGGCCTTCTGAAGGAGCGTGTGGTGCCCACTTTGAACGTGTGGCCTTTGTGCCTGCCTATTCAGGGCGGCCTCAGGACAATGGGGGGCAGGCATACAGGGGAGGACAATGACAGGGACATCGCTGCCGCTTTGCATTCCCTTTGAAGTGGCTCTGCCCTGGCCCCCCGCTGGCTCCAAAAAGAATGCTTTTGTTGCCCGCTCCAAAGATGCTGTAAGATGCTGCGGAAAAAGTAACTGGAGGGGACCTGCCCGATTAAAAAAAAATTAAAGATAAGAAACAAATCAAGCTGGCTGCGTGGGGACCAGTGGTAGCTTTGAACCCTGAGAAGAGAAGGGATGCAGTGATCCAACCTTTTCTCTCCCCAGGGGAAGGGACTGGCTTGGGCCAGGGTGGGGGCCACTCTTAATGGGAACAGAGGCCTGGGGGATGGGAGTCGGGGGTGGAGTGAGGATTCCTAGCCCACTGGGGTGTCCTAGAAGGGTCTGCAAAGCTGGGGCTGGGACTCTGAAAGCCAAAGTCCAGTCCAGTCCAGTCCTGGGGTTTGGGCAGAAAAATGCTGGAGGCAAAATCAAAATCACAGGTACTATTTACCAAGTTTGCTGTGTGCCAGGCACAGGGCTAATGTCTTGCTTCATTGCCTGTGTGATGGCCTTAAAAATGCCTCACTATTAACCATGGGATGAATATGTGTACACAGGATTATATCCTAGAGATGGACGTTAGCATCTGAACTACCGAAATCAGGAATCCAAATTATTGGGTTCAGGGCTGAGGGAGCATATTGAACAAGTTGGGCACTAAAAAGTTCCAAGGAGTGCCATTTATACTGTGGTTTTTGTTGCGGTACCTCCTGGAGTTGTGCAGTGTACGACCTGTGCATCTGTATATGGTGCCCCCGCCAGGGATGGTAAGGTAATAAATGAAGGGTTCTCATCAGGAGTCTACACTCTCCAACATTGTTAACAAAAGCAACACCAGGGTTTGTTAATTAGCATGAGGATTGTTAGAAATAGTGTTTTTTTCACTGGGGACATGAGTGGTATTCAAGATAGGTGTTTGGGTGGTAAGACTGTACAGGCCCCACTGCCTATGAAAAGCGAGGTGTAGGGTCCTGGGAAGCCCAGCAGTCTCACAGCAGCTCAGCATGGTGTCTGGCTCACTGTAAGTACTCAGCGATGGTCATAACTATCCCCATCCTACTGCGGAGGAGGCTAAGGCTCAGAGAGGTGAAATATTGATCCCAGACACACACAGCTGGTACATGATGGGACCAGGTTTTTTGATACCCTTGGGCTCTCAAGCCCTGGTCTGTCCTGAATTTGAGAGGGAGCCTTTGTCAGTTGGGCAGTCACTTGGTCAAATCATGACTTTGTGAACCCTCCTCGCAGGCCACATGTGCCAAGGCCACCTGCTGGAGGCACCAGTACCCTGACAATGGGCCCTGGGACATTTTGGACCTATCTGGACACCTAGCAGGACATTTTGGACCTATCCGGAGCATCTGTGAACCTGTTGGTGGCCGCCACACCTGCGATTGCCTCCAGGGGGCTCTTTTCCCGGAAAGTGTTCCAAGGGGGTACGGCCAAAGGAGACCTTGGGTGGGCTCCACTGGTGGACCTTGGTCCTCAGCCCAGATTCACTGGGACTCTTTTTTCCATTTCTGAGCACCCCCACCCCACTTCTGTGTGCTGTCAAGGGCCAGCACCAGCGGCTGGTTTTTGGAGGACTCCCCAGGATATTGCAACTCGCTTTGTCCATACGGCAGTGGGGTTCACCTTCCTCCACTGGTGCAGGAGTATGAAAGCCCACTCCCTTTCCTCAGGTTGGGATAACTTGAGGTGTAACTGTTCCCTCCTGAGGGTCCCTGCAGGATCAGGTTGAAGCTGCCTCTTGCAGGACTTTGCCTGAGCTCACACCCTGGCGTCCCCAGCCTGTTTCTCCCATTGTCTTGCTTGTCTCCCCTGGCTGCACTCCCTGAGCACGTCACGTGCCCTTGAATCCTCACCCCAGTGCTTCTTTCTGGGGGTTTCAACTGGACATTTGCACCTACAGAAAGCCCACGCCGCAGAGAAGGCTCGACATGAAATCCAGCTCCATCTTGCATGGGGACCAGCATGGTTTTCCCTTGGGGAGTGAGAATGCAGTGTGTGTTCGGAAAAAGTGGTGGGAAGTCATGTGCTCTGCCTCGAGGGATGCCAGGAGGACCTGCTGCCACACCTGGGATGCCTTCCAGGATCCCTTCGCAGGTCTGCTCAGAAGAACCCTCTATGTCCCCCAGGTAGTAATGGACTAAGTCAGGACTCGAACCCAGGTCTTTTCTTCACAAGTCTGTGTACAGCTTAAACACATATCTCTCTCTGACCCACCCAACACCCACAACTCATTTACTGTCTGCAGGCCTTATGCTTGGGACTTTTCCAAGCACCTCGTTTTTCAGGCTCCCTCCCGCTGCCCCACAGGTGACCACAAGCTAGGAGAGACATAGAACCCACAAGAGGGACAGAGGCTGTGAGCTGGCTAGAAGCAGAGGACAGAGAGGAAGGGAGAGAGGACCTGAGGGCACAAGAAGGGTCATGACCCAGTGGTCCAGTGCTCTTCCTGCCTGTCTGCCAGTATCTCCAGGAATTGAGCCCCTTTCTGATTCACTCCAACCCAGGCTGCTCCAGCCTGATGGCCTCCTGGACAGATGTTCTAGCTTCATTCCCTGAGGTTACCCTCTTTAGAGCTCCTGGGGCTTCCAAAAAGTCTTCAGTGGCTCTCAAAGCTGAAGCCTGATGATGCTTAGCTCTTGGACATGCGACAGCCAGTAGGTTGGCACGGCAGGTGACTTGCACTCCCACCATCCTGCCTGTGTGTAAAACCCCCGTCCCCAGGCACCTCATTGCACCTCTAGGAGCCATAGCCCAGTACCTAAGCAGCCTACCTAACCCCAGCTCCCCACTGGGCAGGGCAAGGGCCTGAGAGGGACCCTTGTCTGCTGGATCCAGGGTGTTCAATGTGCCAGGCACTGCAGGGGGAGAAAAGAGAGAGACACAGGGCCAGCTCCCTGCCCTTTGGAGCCTCGGGCCCAGGAAACAGGCTCAGCAAGCACCAAGCATGCAGGAGCAGCTGGATGCCAGCAGCCAGTGGGCTGACTGAGACTAGCGGGATCTCAGCAGAGGGAGAGGAAGCCTAGTTTCAGACCGGGAGGGCTTCCCGGAGGAGAGAGCATGAACTCAGCTTTCATTCCTGGAGCCAGAGGGCTGTGGAGACAATCAGGCAACCATGGCCACCTTCTCCCAGGTGCTTCGCCTGGGCCTGGCTTTGTGTTTAACCCACCTTGTTTTCCACAACCCTGCAAGGTCTTTTTAAGTCCCAGAGGAGAAAAGAGAGCCACAGAAAGGTTATAAGAACCACACAGTTGCCAACTGGTAGGGTCCAGATTGGGGCTGCCAGTTTGTGGGGGGCACACAGGCCCTGAAAAGGAATAAAGCCCTCTCATTCAAGGCTGTGTATCCTTTAGTGGGAGAGAAGCACCCAGTGGATGCGGGATGGGGACTGGAAAAGGTAGAGAAGGAGGAAGTTTTTAACCTGGGCTCTTGAAGGATGAATAGGAAGTTTGTCCAGGGCAGAGGAGGGCATTCCAGGCAGGAAGAACAAGTGCTGGATCTTGGAGTGGGCAAGGAGGAGCTGGTGAATGAGTTGGGTGTGACTGGGAGTGGGGAGGGAGGAAGATGAACCTGGGGGGCAGTAACCGCATGCAGTCAACACTAAAAAATTACTTATTTAAAATCAAGATGTTGCTGTTTTCTTTCTTTCTTTCTTTCTTTCTTTCTTTCTTTCTTTCTTTCTTTCTTTCTTTTTCTTTCTTTCTTTCTTTTCTTTTTTTTAATGGTTTATTGGCCTGGAACAGTGGCTCATACCTGTAATCTCAGCACTTTGGGAGGCTGAGGCAGGAGGTTCGCTTTAAGTCAGGAGTCTGAGACCAGGCTGGGCAGCATGGCAAAACCCTGTCTCTACAGAAAATTAAAAAGCTGGGTGTGGTGGCACACCTGTAGGCCCAGCTACTCAGGAGGCTGAGGTAGGAGGATCACTCAAGCCCAGCAGTTGGAGATTGCAGTGAGCGGGTATCGCATCACTGCACTCCAACCTAGGTGACACAGCAAGACCCCATCTCTATATTTTTTAAAGGTTTATTGAATGAAGGAAGGAAGGAATGACTGAATTGTGCCCTCCAGGGTCTGTTAGTACAAAACAGGAGTTCAACAAACGTTTGTTTAATGAATGAACAAAATGGATTTCCCTTGCCTTGCACATACCAGGCACTCAATAAAGATTTGCTGCACTAACCAATGCATTAATGAAGTAGTGATGCACCGCACTAACCAGTGAATGGATGAAGCAGTGATGCACCACATTAATTAGTGCCTCCGTGAAGCAGTGATGCACCACACTAACCCATGCATCCACGAAGCAGTGATACACAGCACTAACTAGTGCATCCGTGAAGCAGTGATGCATCACACTAACTAGTGCATCCGTGAAGCAGTGATATACCGCACTGACTAGTGCATTGGTGAAGTATTGACACACTACACTAACTAGCGTATCCATTAAGCAGTGATGCACCGCGCTAACTAGTGCATCCGTGAAGCAGTGATGTACTCCACTAACCGTGCACTGATGAAGCAGTGATGGCGTGGAATTAGCTGGGGCAGATGACGCCTGTGGCCTTACAACTCGGATGGCAGTGACTGGCCGTTCCCCCACCGCCGCCCCTGCCCCCAGCTGCGCGAGCTCTAACGCGGAGCAGATGGCGGGGGCGGGAGCCCGGGCGGGCGGGGCTCTGCGCCTAGGCGGCTGCAGCCGGGCCTGATTAGGTCCCCCTCCCGCTGGCGGCCGCTGGCGCTTTGAAGTGAGCCGCTGCCGGGCGGCTCCGGCCGCCTGGCCGTCCCTGCCGCCAGGCCGTCGGACCCAGGCTGGCGGCGGGGCTGGCGGCGCGTGTTGATCCAGGTGCGGACTGGGGGCTGGGCGCGGGATCCTCTTTCCTGCAGGCCCATCTGTGACTTCAAAGCGCAGCGCGGGGCTCAAAGGCGGCCCGGGTGGGGGTGGGGCGGGGAGGGCGCTCTGGCTTCCTCCCAGGCAGCCGGCCCGGGGCCAGCGGGGGGCCTTCCACGTTAACCCCACCCCCATCCCATGGAGCGCTTTATGGAGCGCCTACCGGGTGCCAGGCCCTGTGCGATCTGACCTCTCACACAGCTACAGAGGCAGGCGGTGCTGTGATCCTCATACTGCAGGTGAGGATCCTGGGTCAGAAAGGCCAGGGACTCGCCCGAGGCCTCAGGGCCTCCTGACACCCAGGGCCTCTCTGCAGCCCCGCCTTTCACTTCGTTGTGGCTCTGTCTCTTGACGCTGGCATCTCCCTCTGGTGCCTTTGGGCTCTCCAATCCGAGGGCACAGCAGTTAGTTTAGTATAAACGCAGTGGCTGGCATGCCTTGAGCCCCTGCCGTGTGCTGGATGTGATGAATCTGGTCACACCACCCTGCGAGGTGGGCACACCCGTTGCTGTCCTCACTTCAGAGAGGTCAAGAAACGTGCCCAAGGCCACACAGCTAATAAATGCCAGAGCCACAGTTTTAACCTAGGGCCTGTCGGCTCCCGAGTCCCCTCTCTGCGCATCTGATTCTGCTACACTTCTTCCACGGAGCCCTCCTTAGGGCCCCAGCTCAGGGCTGTTTCCATCAGCAGAAGAGCCAAGAGAACTCTGGTCTGCACCCTCCCCAGGTCTGCACCCTCCCCACGTCTCATCCTGCTACTCAGGTACCTGCAGCACCCCCATCACCCAGGATCTCATTACTGCACTAACCAATTTGTCCATGAAGCAAAAATGCAGAATCTCAGGCCCCACCCCAGGCCTGCTTTTGTAATGATCTGCTTTTGTAATGATCCCAGGTGATTCAGTTGCAAAGTTAAAGTCTGAGGAGCACAGGGCTGTCAGGACACTTTGGCTGAAATCCCTTCATTGTCCCTGTGTGGCAACCTGTCTTTGGGAAGCTGTGCCTCCTTCATCAGAGTGGGAAAGGCAAGAGCTGAGCCTTCTCCATCAGATCAGAAGGGCTTCTAGGGCTGTGGCTGCGCTTGCCGCAGCAGGCTAGGATCTCCCTAAGGACAGGGTTTGAACCTCCTTCTCCACACTTGGCCTGTAGCAGAAGCAGAGATGGTTCTAGGGCCTGGACCAGGGGCTTACCTAAAGCCCATGGTGCCTCCTCCATCTGAGTGGGAGCCTCCACAGCCAGTAATGAGTCTCCTTCCTCAAACCTGGGATCCCCTATGAAGTCTGGCTGCCTTTGGGGTAGGAAGCCACCTGCAAGGAGAGATGGCTGCTGTCTTTGCTCTCCTGTGTGTGGATGGAGCAGCACAGTGGGGAGTGTGCACCCAGCACACACCACCCTGGGACCTTCTTGACCCCCTTCTTGGCCCCAGGTGTGCCTGTTAGAGGGACCTGGAGGGGTGAGGGTGGGGGAGAGGGCAGATGCCACAAGCTGGACCATGTGTGCCGCCTGACACCAGGCCTCTCTGGGCACACATTTGTCCTTGTGCGTCACTGAGGGACCATTCAGGCAGCAGAAAGCCTGCGGGCGAGTGCAAGAGTGAGCCTGCTGGCAGCGGGAGAGTATTTTTAGAGCTCTGACTGACACTGACGGCCCTTTATTAAGCTGTCGCTGCCTCCACCCTGGCCCCAGCCCCTTCTGGCCCAGACAAAAAAGAAAGCTCATTGTCATTTTGTTAAGAACAGGGTCCTGGCAGCCCTTTTGCGGTCCCTTGCTGACTGGATAGGTTATTTCTCGCCGTGTCTGGGGTCCAGGCGCCCCTGCTGGCACTCCCAGCGTGCCCCGCAGCCTGACCCTTCACACATCTGGCAGTGATAAATGGCTTCAGCGTTGCTGCCATCACCTTGCACACTCTGATCCCACTCACTTTGTTCTCCCTTTAAAGCCAGTGGGCGGGTGGGGGAGGGGGCCTCTCTCTCTTCTTCCTTTTCTCCATCAGCCGTCTCCTGGATACTTGCAGGCCTGTGCTCTGATACCACTTGAAAGGGACCGAGACACTCAGTTATCTGGTCTGGGAAGTCCAGCCTGAGAGTTGTCTGTGCTGACTGGTAGAGTTTGGGAGGGTGGGAGTACACGCCTATGTGTGGATGTATGTGCATGTGCATGAATACTGTGTGCATGTGTGACTGTGCTCGTGTGTGTGTGTATTTGGGGATGTATCAATATGTGTTCCTTTTAACTGCTATAGCTTTATGATTTATTTTGATCCCTAGTAGGGCAAGACTGACCCATTTGTACCCGCTACACAAACATCTTCAGTTCTTTTAAAAAATGTGTTTATAGTTTTGGGGATATGCCCAACAAAATTTGTGCACAAAATCTCGTAGTTGTCTCTTGGTCTACATTTGTGTCTTTTGGTGCACAAATGAAAAGACACAAATGTAGACCAAAAGACAACTACCAGAATGCTATCTGTAACTTCTCCAAGCTGGAAGCTACCCAAATACCTGTAAGCAGTAGAATGGATAAATATACGGGGAGATAGTTGTACATTGGGATATTACACAGAAATGAGAATAGATGATCGGCAACTCAGGCAACAATATGGATGGATTGCACAATCATGATGTTGGGTGAAAGAAGCCAGATGCAAAAGAGTACATATGGTATGATTCCATATATAGAAAGTTTAAAAATAGGCAAAACTCATCAATTAAGACAGAGGCTAGGGGAGTGTTTATCTTTAAATGGGGGAGTGACTGCAGGGAAGTTACAAGGGGGGCTTCGGGGGCAGTATTCTATTTCTTGATCTGGATATGTGCTACCTGGGCATGTTCCCTTTGGAACAATTTATTGAGCTGCACATTTATGATTGTGCACTTTCTGTGTGTATGTTATACTTCATCAAAAGTTCAAAAACTTGTATTTTTTGTATGATAGTCTTTGTATGATAGAATTTTTAGAATCAGCTTATTGAATTCAATGAAAAATTCTGTTGGGGTCTTGATTGAAATTGTGTCATATTATAGATTAGTTTGGAAAGATTTGCCTGCTTTATGATGGTGATCCTTTTTCTCCATGGACATGGTATACCTCCACTTATTCACCACAGCTTTTACATCTCAGTAAAGTTTTAGGATTTTCTCCAATGTCCTGTGACTTTCTGGTTGAGTTTATTCCAAGGTAGCTTGTGGATTTTTTTTTTTTTGTAAAGGGGATTTTTTTTTCTTTTGCGATTTCAAATTGTGTGTTTTTAAAAATGGTGATAAAACATAAACAGCATAAAATTTACCATTTTAACCATTTTTGGTATACAGTTCAGTGGCATTAAGTACATTCACACTGCTTTGCAACCATCACCACCATCCATCTTCAGAACATTTCATCTCCCCCAACTGAAGCTCTATACCCATTAAATAATAAATCCCAATTCCCACCTCCTCTCAACCTCTGGAAACCACCATGCTATGTACTTTATGTCTCTATGAATGTACTTAGTTTATGTGTCACATGTAAGTGAAATAATATACTCACATGTAAGTGAAATATATAATATTTGTCCCTTTCTGACTGGCTTATTTCACCTTGCATAATGTCCTCAAGGTTCATCTATGCTGTAGCATGAGTGTGAGAATTTCATTCCTTTTTAAGGCTGAATAATTCTATGTATATACCACAGTCTATTCATTCATCCATCAAGGGACATTTGAGGTGTTTCCACCTTTTGACTATTGCGAATAATGTTGGTATGAAAAGGTGTTGTGATATTGTGCAATACATATTTGGTCTTTGCTCCCATTTCCTGGTATACAGCTCCTAAAATCCTTGGAATCTCCAAAGTGATATCTTTTTGTATGCTAATAATTGACTGGTAGCTTCAGGATTGGGGCTGGTCACCAGAAAGACCAAGGCAAGATTAGAGGGTTGGGACTTTCAGCCCTGCCCAACAATCTCTGGGGAGGGGAGTGGGGCTGAAGGTCAAGTTGATCGCCAATGACCAATGGTTTAATCAATCATGCCTGTGTAAGAAAGCCTCCATAAAAACCCAAAAGGACAGGGTTTGGCTTACTGAAAGCTGATCATGGGGTGGCTGACAGGAAGGTGAACATGAACTCATCCACGTGTCAGGAGAGTGATGCACCCCAACCCTACGGGGACAGAAGCTCCTGCTCTCGGGACCCTTCCAGACCTCACCTTGTGTATCTCTTCATCTGGCTGATTATGTGTATCCTTAAAATATCCTATGATGAGCTGGTGAATGTAAACGTGTTTCCCTAAGTTCTGTAAGCTGCTCTAGCAAATTAATGGAACCCAAAGGGGGGTGTCATAGGAACCCCAACCTGAAGCCAGTCAGTTAGAAGTTCCAGAGGCCTGAACTTGTGACTGATGTCTGAAACAGGGGGCAGTCTTGGGGACTAAGCCCTCAACCTGTGGGATCTGATGCAATTGGAGGACACTCAGCTGGTGTCTGCTGCAGAATTAGTTGCTTGCTTGCTGGTGGGGTGAAATCCCCACGTATTTTGGGGTCTCAGAAGTCTTCCATGTTGATGATTATTGTTGTGTTAGTGTGAGAACAGGGGAAAAACAGTTTTTTTTTCCCCAAAGAGGTGTACATTTATCTGTTTGAATTTCTGCTTTCAAATCTTTTAGGCATACCAAAAGGGAGAATTGCTGGTCATATGGCAATTCTATGTTAAATTTTTTGAGAAACTGCCATACTGTTTTCCACACTGGCTGTGCCATTTTACCTCATTAGTTTTCTGCTGCAGTGTATAAAAGCTATTGCGTTTTTAAAAATTGGCCTTGCATTTGTGTGCACACTCCTGAGTGTGCATATGCACGAGTGTGCATATGTGTATGGAGTAGCCACACTCACAAAAGCATGGATCACTTGGACTGCTTCTGACTGCACATCACAGAAACCCCATCTCAAGCTGGCTTAGATGGTGAAGAGCTTTATCATCTCATCCACCCTTAACATCAGAGGTGGCTGCGTGTGACAAGAGGGGACACATGCTTCCTTGACCACGTCCAGCAGAACCGAGCGAGCTCATCCCCACACGTGGATGGTAGCTCTTTGCCTTTCCAAGCAAATTGCTCCATTAGCCGAAAGGCAGGGTTCTGAAAGAAGTTTCAGATGTAGGCCATTGGAAACAAAGCATGCAGAGTGGAGGACAGCTGCTTGGAAAGGTGCAAAGCATCAAGGGGATTGTCTCTGCAGTGGTGTTGATTCATTCAGCAGCTGCACTTCATCATGACTCAGAATCCTACTTCCTGTTCATGTGCCGGCTCACCCCAGCTACCTTCTCTCCCACAAGGTAGCAGTCACAGCTCCCGGGTCACTTCCAAAATGTGACACTATCTGGCCCATATTGGAGGGCTGCCACTTCCACTATATCTCATTTTATCAATGAGGAAACTTCACAAAAGCTCCGCCTGCTTTCCCTCATTGGTCAAATAGCATCCAGGCGGATCCTGAACCCTGGGGGAGTGAGCTTACTATGGCTGGGTGGATTAATCTAATGGGAGGTGGAGAGAGGAATGCCACCCTGGGTTTGCGGTGGCATGGAGGAGGTGGATGCCAGTGGAGACAGAGTTTAGGAGGAGGGCGGAAACTCTGAGCCTTTCCTTCCAGTCTCTCTGTCCTGATCTCCAAGGCTCACAATTGCTCTTTGGGGAACAGAGCGTGTGGGGGTATGCACACTCGTGCACATGGAATTGTGTAGTCAGGGAAGACCTCCTGCAAGAAGGAGGGAGAGAAGGAGCATGTTCTCAACTGGGGGGAAATGTGGGCAAAAGGGAGGAGCCAGAATAAGCAGCCAGAGTGGCACATCTGCAGAGAAAATGTTGGTTGCACCAGATGTGTCTTTCATCTGTACATTTCTTGAACAGAGAAGCAGGCCTTCAAATATGACTCAAGTCTGAATCCAATGATTCTCTTTCATTCACTCAACAAATGAAATGTCTTTTGAGCACCTACTCTAAGCAGGACCCCATGCCAAGCACAGATGATTCAGCAGCAGATAAGACAAATGCCAGGCCCTTGTGCACTCCCATCCAAGAGGGCAGGGCCACCTCACTCAATCCTCTGTGTGGTGGCTGTGTGTCCAGCTCAGATGGTGATACGGTTTGGTTCTGTGTCTCCACCCAAATCTCACCTTGAATTATAATAATCCCCATGTGTCATGGGAGGGAACCCAGTGGGAGGTAATTGAATCATGGGGAAGGGTTTTTCCCATGCTGCTCTCATGAGAGTGAACAAGTCTCTTTTTTTTTTTTTTGAGACAGCCTAGCTCTGTCACCCAGGCTGGAGTGCAGTGGCACAATGTTGGCTCACTGCAAGCTCTGCCTCCTGGGTTCACACCATTCTCCTGCCTCAGCCTCCCGAGTAGCTGGGACTACAAGTGCCCGCCACCATGCCTGGCTAAATTTTTGTATTTTTTTTTAGTAGAGACAGGGCTTCACCATGTTGGCCAGGATGGTCTTGATCTCATAACCTCGTGATCCTCCTGCCTCGGCCTCCCAAAGTGCTGGGATTACAGGTGTGAGCCACTGTGCCTGGCCAATAGTGAACAAGTCTCATGATATCTGATGGTTTTATAAATGGGAGTTCCCCTGCACACACTCTTTTGCCTGCTGCCATGTAAGACGTCTGTTTGCTCTTCTTTCATCTTCCACCATGATTGTGAGGTGTCTCCAGTCATGTGGAACTGAGTCCATTAAACTTCTTTCCTTTATAAATTACCAGGTCTCCAGCATGTCTTTATTAGCAGTGTGAGAACAGACTAATCAGAGCCATGTCTGCCTTCCATGCCACTGTGGCCCTTGAGGGCAGAGACCCTTAGTATGAAGTGCTGGTAGCTGCTGGCTCAGAGGAGTCCACCCGCCTGCCAGGGATGTCTGCCCATGGCTACACCTCCTCTCTGGGCCCATCCACATTCAAGGAGTGGTTGAGGTGCAGTACAAAGATCTGGACCCTCTCAATTTGGGAAAACTTCAAAGGGCCTGTGGGATTCCAAAACTCTCTATGGGGTTAGCAGAGGCCTCTGCTCTAATGACACCTCTGCCCAACTTCTCCCCCTGCTCAACCTCGACCCCCTCACCCCCAGGTGTGGGTCCTGAGAGTGCTCCCTGACAGTCCTCCTGGGCACACATCTCCATTTCATTGCCTGGATCCCAGAGACCCAGTCTAAGAGAGATTGGTTGTACTAAATCTAAATGAAAGAACGATTTTAGAATTTTCAAATTTCTCCTTTTGCACATGCACACACACTCACAGACACACATTTATATATACATGGGGGGTGTTAAACTCTTGCAGAATGAGGAAAAGGTATTTTTAATTTAGGCAACAAAGGATCAAATTAGGGATATTCAGCTATTTTCTTTCTTTCTTTTCTTTCTTTCTTTCTTTCTTTCTTTCTTTCTTTCTTTCTTTCTTTTTTTTTTTTTTTTTTTTTTTTTGACAGATCTCGTCTGTCTCCAGGTGAGTGCAGTGGATGATCTCGTCTCATGCACGGAATTATAGGTGTGCACCACTGTGCCTGGCCTCAGCGACTTTTTTTCTTCCCGAGTGTTACATAGATAAATGCATATATCCCACTTAAAAATGCTGCCATTTTATAACAGATGGCATTTGTTGAGCATGTGCTAGGTGCCAGGCACTCTGCTGGTCACTTCACATGCCCATCTTATTTTCACTATAACCATATGAGGTAGGCACTGTTATGGGCATTTTAAGATGAGGGGAGTGAGGCTCAGAGAGGTTAAGTAACTTGCCTGAGATCACATACAGAGGGTGTCAGTTCAGGATTGATTGGAGAAGCACAGCCTCTACCACAGATACAGTGAAGCAGGTTTATTATGGAGGTTAGACCTTACATAATTGTGCAGGTGGTTGCCTCTGCATCAGGTAGAGCCTGGAGTCATGCTACGTCAGCCTCCTGAGGAAGGAAGGCTGTAAATGGATGAGGGCAGGGCGGATTGGAAGCGGCGTCTGCCTGTCTTCACTTTCTCCAGCTTCGATGCCCTGGGTGAGCTGGAGGAAAAGCTGGTGCACTTCCCTACGGAGGTGCACACACACTGGCCGGGACTGGGAGATGCTGAGGGAGACCTAGGAAAAGGTGGAGAAGCCAGGTGCCATCCCTGCCAATCAGGCAAGCCAGCAGGTCAGGGATAGCAATGTGTGAGCTGCCCCAGGGCCTGGGACCCCATGCTGACTTTGAGCATAAAAACAATATATATATATTTATATGGCTGCTGCTTCACTTCTGCCTTTCAGCTTTCACCAAATGTCTGTTTCAGCCAACATGAACTTAGAACCATTTGGAAATTCTGGGACAACGTGGTTCCAGCTCAGCTACGTTGATGCAGTGCGAAGCCATCGCAGACACAGGTAAGAGCCCGAATCCGGGCTTGTCTGCCTTGTGCCAAAGCCCATGGAGCCTGATTTTCACTTTGTCCAGCAAGAAGTGGGTGGGTAAGGAAGGGGCTGATGGGGACATGGGGCTGTACACATGAATGTGACTTCAGGACTGGCTGGGTAATATAAAGAGGGTGAAGTGACCTGGGTTAAGGGTATAGAGTGGTGGGGACTGTGACAAACTGAAGAACACATGCCCTGTCTAAAGGGAGTGGCCACTCGATTGTTGCTATTCAAAAATGTGGGCACAGTGTGGTGGGATCATCTGATTTTTTTTTCACTATAAACTGGAGATATGAAGTTTGGTGTGTATAGGTGTATAAAATCTGCCCATTTGAATATGTTGGCAACCAATTTGAATTTTCTAGACATCACTGTGCAAGCCAAACAAAATCTGACTGTGGATTGAATTTGCCCCTGGGATCCCAGTTTGTGACCCTTGACCTTGGAGACGTCTCTCTTGGCAGACCCTCCTCAGCATGTTGCCCAAACCTCTGAAATGCTGCTGACCGAAGGCCCCTCCATTCTCCCAGAAGATGGAGAGGCAGCCCCCAGCCTCTGGCTCCAGCCCCCATGCCAGGATGGTCACAGGAACCTTCTTTTCCCCTTGTTTCTGGCCAAATCTCAATGGCGGACATGTCCAGACCAGACACATCCTACAGAAAGGCATTACTGGATTTGAGGCAAGGACAGGGTCTTCTGCCTTCCCTGTTGGTGCTTTCAGTCCCCTGTCCCCTGAATGCCTTTTTTCTCCCACAATAAAGAAGATAGGTTTCATTCTTCAACATGAAAACATTTTCATGTTTACATCTGTACAGTCATAAATGCAAACATGTGCTCATGTAAACTATTTTTGTCGATGTACTTTCTCTACCTTACTGCTTGGCCCTTTTTTACTGTTTTTTCTCCCTCACCCTCTGAACCCACCCTAGCGAGCTAGTAGCATTGTTATGAGATCTCTCGGGTGCCGATTTTTCCGGCTGGAAAGCTCTGTGGCCACAGCGCCTTTGCCCAAGTTCTTGTCCTGCATCCAGGAAGAATGAGGTACACAAACAAGTGAAGGGTGAAGAAGAGGAGTTTTATTTAGTTTAGAACAGCTCAGAGGAGTGGGCAGCTCCTCTCTGTAGGCAGGTCGTCCAGCCGAGCATTCAGCTCTTAACAGAGAGGAGGCCCTGGAGAGGGTGGCTCCTCTCCACAGGCAAGTCATTTGGAAGTCTCTGCTGGTCTCTGATGTGCTTAGCAGAGAGGGTACTCCTCTCTGCAGCTGGTCGTCCAGACCTGTCCTCTCTCTGCCCTCTTAGTCCTCTGGCCATCCTCTGCCTAGCTCTGGCTGAGCCCAAGTCTTTTATAGACCTCAGAAGGGAAGAAGTGCATACTGATTGGTTCATGGGCAGAGACATGGTGGGGAAGGAGCGGGGGCCGGTGGAAAAGGCACCATGAGTCCCCACTCCAGTCTGCGGGATTGGCAGCCGGGCTCCCAGCCTTCAGGCCCTATGAAGGTGGGGCCTTACTGAAGACCCACCCTCTTCTGCCCAGGACCCTGCCTCTGCTTCCATTCAAGGCCCAGGGGCTTGGCCCCAAACCCCCAACGAGATGGGAGGTGGCGCCAGGAAGGGAAAGAGGTCAGGCTGCAGGAAGAGACACCCCCGAGCCAGCAGGGTGGTGTGTGTGTGCAGGCTGCAGACACCCAGGTCCTGCACCTGGGAGGGCAGCTGAAGCCGCACCTGGGGAGGCAGATCCTGCCTGTTCCCGGCCCTCCTCCAAGAGCACAAGGAGGCTCGGAACCACAGCTGCAGTTTGGGCAGCTGTAGCCCCGCCCAGGAGGGTGGGGCTCTTGCCTGCTCCCAGGAGGCCTGGGTCTGCAGCTGCAGTTTGGGTGGCTGCAGCGCACCCAGGGAGCTCCCTTCCCAACTCAGAAGGGGCAGGGCTCCCACCGGCACCATGGAGTGTGCAGCCCCAGCCGGACAGCCGGCATGATGGCAGCAGCCACTGCCATCAGTATCTTCCCATGTTCTTATCCCTTGTTATGTAATTGTATATACACATACATATATACTTCCATTTTTTTTCTTCTTTTAGAGAGCGGGTCTTGCTCTGTTGCCCAGGCTGGAGTGCAGCGGAGCAATGGTAGCTCACTGCACCCTTGAACTCCTGGGCTCTAGTGATCCTTCTGCCTCAGCCTTCCGAGTAACTGGGACTAGAGGTGCACGCCACTATGCCAGGCTAATTTTTAAATTTTTGTAGAGTCAGTGTCTCACGATGTTGGCCAGGCTGGTCTCGACCTCCTAGCCTCAAGCCGTCCTCTCGCCTCAGCCTCCCAAAGTGCTGGAATCTCAGGTGGGAGCCCCCATGCCCAGAAAGTCTTTCTGATCATTGTTTAGAATGCCCAGATGAAACATTATATATGATCTTCTGCATTGCGCTTTTCTTCTCCTACATTTGGCAACCCCGTGGTCTAGGTCTAATTCATTCTTTGTGCTGTCTGTGTAATACTCTTGAGTGTGCTGTGCCATCATTCATTTAGTCATTTCTTACTGAAGGACACTGCACATTAATTAACATGAACCAACGCTATGCTGTGGTCACCAGGAAACTCTGAAATTGTAGCATCTTAACAAAACAAGGGTGTTGATTTCTTGCTCCTATTGCAATGCAGTATATTTGGGCAGCCGTTGGGTGGTCTCCTCAGAGCTTTCATCTCAGGGATTGAGCTCCTTCCATCTCCATCTTGGGGTCTTGGCAGATGCCACAGAAGGGGAAGAGAGAGAAGGGGCATGAGGTCGTGGGCTTCATGGCCACACATCACTTCTTCACCCCAGTCCCTAGCCAGAACCCAGTCACATGGTTTCAGCCAAACTGCCAGGTTGGCTGGGAAATAAGATGTTCCCTGTGTGGCCCATCTCTGTCATACCTTGTTTCAAGGTTGCTTTTCTTGTCATTATGAAAATTGATTCAATAAATATCTTTCTTTACTTGTCCTCAGGATATGGTGGTTTCATTTCTATCATATTTCCAGGGTTAGAACTGTTGGGTTAAAGGGAATATTTTAAATGAAAAATTTATATTTTAAAAGTGAAATGTTTCATGTAACTCCTCAAGCTTTAATTGAAGTTGCCAGATTCCTTCTCAAAAAGTCTGTAACAATTTGCATTTTCAGCAACAACGCATGAGAGTAGCTTTTTCCTAAATCTCTGCCAGCCCTTGTGTTATTGTTCTTTTCAAGTTTCCTCTGTGATATCTCATTGTCAGTTTCATTTGCATTTCTCTGACCACTAATGAGTGTGAGCATCTTTTCATTTGTCCGTGGTCATTTGGCTTCATTCTTTGGTGAATTGCCTATTCATGTCCTTTGCCATAATTTCTTTTGGGTTGCTTGCCCTTTTCTTTTCAATTTGTAAGAGCTCTTTGTATATTATAGATGGTAACCTTTCGTCCACTGCATCACAAATATTTTTCCCCAAATGTATTGTTTGTCTATCACCTTTGCTTATGGTATGTTTGTCTTTCAGAAGATGAACACGTTTGTGAAGTCAAAAAGTCAAACGTGTCTTTTTTATTTATTTCTTTTCTTTTCTTTTCTTTTGAGATGGAGTCTCTCTCTGTCACCAGGCTGGAGTGCAGTGGCGTGATCTTGGCTCACTGCAGCCTCTACCTCCTGGGTTCAAGCGATTCTCCTGCCTTACCCACCCAAGTACCTGGGATTACAGGCACCTGCCACCATGCCCAGCTAATTTTTGTATTTTTTAGTAGAGATGGGGTTTCACCATATTGGCCAGGCTTGTCTCAAACTCCTGACCTTGGGTGATTCGCCCACGTTGGCCTCCCCAAGTGCTGGGATTACAGGTGTGAGACACCACGCCTGGCCTATCTCTTTTATTTTTATATGCTGGATTTGCACCCCTGGAGAGTCTCTCCTTACTTGGGTCCTTTAAGAAGCTGCTCTCCATCATGGGCTTTGAACTGTGAGAGGCTTCACTCATCACCTCTCCTGGGTATCTGCTGTCACCCTTGCTACCTGGCCATGTTATGTCCAGTGATCCCAGACCTGATTCCTACGAAACTTTCCAGGCATTTGAGAGCTGAGCTATCAAGGTCACACAGAGGGTCAGGGAGGCAAGTATACCCTGGAGGGGCCCTGAGCTTGGAGTCTGAGATCTGAGTACTGGAATTGGCTTTGAGTCACCTGTGTGAGCTTGGCTGAATCACTTGGCCTCTTTGGACCTCAATGGCCTCATCTGAAACATGGACATAACCCTTGCTCAGCTGACTTCCTAGGGTGCTGTGAATATCGGGTGATACAACAGAGGTCCAGGTACTCTGTACAAGATTTGCAACCCTGTACAGATTTTGAGATGCAACAATATGGTGACAACTGACAACTTCTGAGTCTTGACAGTGAGTGACTTTACATGCATGGTCTCATTTAATCCTCAGCAATTCTAGAACATAAGTATCATTACCCTCTTCTTAGAAATAAAGAAACATGGGCTCAGAGTGGGTAAGTTAAATGTCCCAGGTTACACAGCAAGTAAGTGGCAAAGCAAAGATTCCAGAACCTGAGTCACCTCACCCGTAGTGCATGCGTGTGTGTGTGTGTGAGAGAGAGAGAGAGAGTGTGTGTGTGTGTGAGAGAGAGAGAGAGAGAGAGAGAGAATAGGGAGCCTGGTGAGAACTTTCGTTTTTTTTTTTTTTTTTTCTTTGTTGCCCAGGCTGGAGTGCAGTGGCACAATGACAGCTTATTGCTGTCTCCACTTCCTGGGCTCAAGCGATCCTCCCACCTCAGTCCCCCAAGTAGCTGGAACTACAGGCACATTCCACCATGCCTCATTAATTTTTGTATTTTTTTTGTAGAGATGGGGTTTTGCCATGTTGCCCAGGCTGGTCTCAAGCTTCTGAGCTCAGGTGATCCTCCTGCCTTGGCTTCACAAAGTGCTAGGATTACAGGCATGAGCCACTGGGCCTGGCTGAGGACTTTAGATTTTTTTTTTTTTTTTTTTGAGAGAGAGAGACTATGTGGAGCTTGAAGGTTGATATGAGCAACGTGGGACATTTTGCAAAACAACTTAGGTGTTTCCTGAGAGGACTGAAAGCTTTCAAGTGGATAGGGGTGACCTCCAAGCAAAACTGGGGGCAGGGAAGGTACACAGAGCATCTGATATAACATTGTACCACGCAGAAGGAGGCAGGACCAGTGGTGGGGCCTGGCCCTTGCACCAAGAGAGTGGAGGATTGGCCATGACAGGTGCTAAGGGCCATGGGTCTGGAGCTCATGGGGCCAAGGTAGCTCTGAAGAGTAGAGGCAGATGTTCTGCCAGACTCACGCTGGGCTGTGGCTAAATTGCTGATGGGTGGACAGCCAGGGCGCCTTAGGATATGGCTGCTGATTCCACAGACTTGAAGTCCCCAGTGGCAATGGCAGGCACTGTGATCATCTCCCTACAGCCTGACCCCCTTTCCTTGCTCATAAAACCCCAATCCGACGGCCACGTCTTCAGAGGAGACTGATCTTCTCCCTGTCATGGAGGTCAATTTAGACCAGAACAAGCCAACCCCACATAGTGCCATTCTCTTGAGCAGAAATGGGCCTGTGATACAATTCTAGACAATGAGAAGAGAACGCAGAAGAGGGGGCCTTCTTGGCTTCTAAAATGAAGCTCAAGGATGGATGCTTCTTTTTCCAGCTTTGGCTATTGTTGTGTGAGGACATGATGCTTGGCACGGCTGCAGCCATCCTGTAACCATGAGGAGGACGAGCTCTCAAAGGGTGGCAGAGTAGAAGTAAGCAGAAACACAGTGGTTGGAAGTGACAGTACATTGACCCAGTGAATTAACCAAACCCAGGAGGCCCAGCCCTTGGGCTTGTTTTGTGAGATGATATGTTTCTCTCATTTAAGCCACTTTGATTTGGGTTTTCTGTCAATTGCTGTCAAATGCAGCCTATCTTGTCAAATTTTGCAGGGTAAAACCAGAGAGTCAAGGTGGGATGTGAAAGACATGATCTAGTTCAGCAGTTCTCAAGTGTTTTTATCTTATAACCACTCTATGCTCTTATATTTTTTAAGGACTCCAAAGAACTTTTGTTCATGTGGGTTATGCTTATCAATATTTACCATATTAAAAAAATTAAATAGAGAATTTGAAAACACATATATGTAATAATTTTTCAAAAGCCCATCTTATATTAAGATAAATAACATTTTTTTAAAAATGAAAAAAAACCTTAGATTTTCCAAAACAAAAAAGTTTTGTTTGAAGAGTGGCATTGGTTTTCATTTTAGCAAATCTCCTAATGTCTGGCTTAATAGAAAACAGCTGGATTCTCATATCTGCTTCTGCATTCAATTTGTTCTAATACCACATGTCATGTAGCCTCTGAAAAACTCACTGTACACTCAGGAGAGAATGAGATGAAAATGGCAAATGTCTCAGTATTTGTAGTAGTTTTCTGGAGGTGGCCTCAACAAATTACCACTAAGTTGGTGACTTCCAACAACAGAAATTTATTCTCTTATGGTTTTGGGGGCCAGAAGCAAGGTTTCAACTAGACCATGCCTTCTCCAGAGAACCTAGGAGAGTTCTGTTCTAAGCTTCTGGTACCTGTCTGCATTCCTTGGATCGTGGCTGTGTCACTTCAATCTCTGTCTCCATCTACACATCGACTTCCCCTCTGTGTTCTATCTTGTGAGGACACTGTCATTAGATTTCCAGGTAATCCAGACTGACCTCTTCATCTCAAGATCCTTAATTTAATTGCAGCTACAAGGATGTTTTTGCTGAATAAAATCACATTTACAGTTTCTGGGGATTAAGACATGGGCATATCTTTTGGGAGCCACCATTCAATCTACTACAGTATTATTATGAAAGTAAATTTGACTGTGGAACCTCTGAAAGAGACTTGCAGATTCTTGGGATCCCTGGATCACACTTTGAAAACCAAGGATCTAGTTCAATAGCTTCCACACATGCATAGGTAGGTTCCAAGGCAAACAATGGAAGGAGGCCAAATATTCTTTGCCTAATAAACTGGTGAAAATAAAGTTTCTAGGTAGGATCCTAGGGGAAAGAGCCCAGAAAAGTGGGAGGAGAGATGTACAATGGGTGAGAGAGGACTAAGACTAGGTGGAAGACTGGAGGTTGGGAGAACAATGGCCGATGGAGGGATCTTAAGTATAGGGATGCATAAGTTGGGGTTTGCTGCATGCTGCTGTGACATAACCCCCTCCATCTCCCTACAACTGATCAAGGCTGATGTTCACAAACAGCTTCATGTGAGTTATGCTGGTGGAGAGAGGAGCATTCAAGGGAAGCTACTGGGGCTCCTCTGTGAAGCAGGACATAAAACAGGACATGGAGAATAGAATGAAATGACCCCCCACTTGGCCAGGTCAGATTGGAACTTGGAGGGTAGGAGTGATGAAGAAAACCTAAGAGAGCCCCACAGACTGTGAGAGAGGTGGGGTTCCCATCCCTACACTCCTAGGGTTGGTGGAGAGATCAGCCTGGTTGTTTGGCAAGCAAGGCAGATGGGCTTCACATCTCAAAGGACAGGTACCCCAACCAATGCCCCAGTTACCTAGTTCAACCATAAGGGGGATGAGGAATCCAGACAGCTCAGACTCCTTTGCATGACCCTCCCCATGGTGCCCCTTAGGAGACTCAGGACCCCCTAAGACTAACCCCTAACCCAGACAGGTGGATCACATGTAAAACATCCAAGATGTGGTCCATCCCCTCCCCATTTTACAGACAGGGAATCACAATGAAAATGATTGGTGATCAACACATCAAAAAAATGCCAAAAAAACCCTTGGAACCCCATAAACTCCTTTATGTCACAAAAATCAGCTTTAGGGTGGGAAAAAACAAAACCAGAAAATGTGTGCCATGTATATGAAAGATGAAAGCCTTTAATATGCAAAAAATAAATCAAATGCACTCAGTAGAAAGAAAAATAGGCAAAAGATATGAACAGGCAATTTAGAGAAGCAATACAAATAGCAAATAAATATGAAACAAGATGTTCAGTCTCACTGCTATGGTCTCAATGTTTTTTGCCCCTCCAAAATTCATATGTTAAAATCTAATCACCAATGTGGCAATAGGAGATGGGACCTTGGGAGGCTGTCCCCTCATGATCAGGGTTAGTGCCTTTAGACAAAGGGCCCCAGTCAGCTGCTTTGCCCTGTCCACCTTGTGAGGACACAGTGAGAAGGTACCACCTGCAATTCAGGAAATGGGCCATCACAAGATGCCAAATCTGCTGGGTGCCTTGATCTTGGACTTCCCAGCCTCCAGAACCATGAGAAATAAAGCTCTGTTGTTTGTCAGCCACCCAGTGTATCGTATTTTGTTATAGCAACCTGAATGGACTAAGACACTCATTAAAAAAGGAAAGAAAAACAAATATCTATAATGAGCTATAATTTTTCACATATCAGTTTGGCTACGACTGGCAATTAAAATAATTGATAGTATCCAGCATTGGCAAGCAGGGAAGGGAAATTGACCCTTTGCACTGTTGAGGGTAGAATTAATTGGTACAGCCATTTGGAAGGCAGCTAGAAAGTGTGAATCAAAACGCAAAATATACTTGTCCTTTCACCCAGCAGTCCCACTTCTGTAAAATGGGGACAATAAGAATCCCTATTTCATTGGATTGTCGAGAGGCTCAAATGAGCTAATCTGTGAAAGACACATAAGAAAACACAGTGCCTGGCAGAAGGGGCTTGGGAAATGTCAGCTACTATTCTTAGGAATTTATCCTAGGATGTAAGCTCCCATGTGCAAAATGATGCATGTACAGGAGATGTTCTCTGCTACATTGTTTTCAATACCAAAAATGGAGACAAATTGTTTGCTCACCAAGAATGAAGGAGGCTAATTTCAGTAGGGCAGCGCTCTCTACTAATGCAGGATGAACCAGAAAAATCCTGAAAGTCCTTGCCTGACACTTCTGTTTTGCTGCCTGGGTGTGATCCCCTCTCCTGTGCCCTGCTGCCTTAATTCTTTTCTTCTTCTCCTTCTTCTTCCTCCTCTTCTTCTTCTTCTTCTTCTTCTTCTTCTTCTTCTTCTTCTTCTTCTTCTTCTTCTCCTTCTCCTTCTCCTTCTCCTTCTCCTTCTCCTTCTTCTTCTTCTTCTTCTTCTTCTTCATCCTTCTCCTTCTCCTCCTCCTTCTCCTCCTTCTCCTCCTTCTCCTTCTCCTTCTCCTCCTCCTCCTTCTCCTTCTCCTTCTTCCTCTTCCTCCTCTTCCTCTTCTTCTTCCTTTCTTTCTTCTCCTTCTCCTCCTCCTCCTTCTCCTCCTTCTTTTTTTTTTTTTTTGAGACAGAGTCTCACTGTGTTGCCCAGGCTGGGTTACAGTGGCACAATCTTGGCTCACTGCAACCTCTGTCTCCCGGGTTGAAGTGATTCTCCACCTCAGCCTCCTGAGTAGCTGAGATTACAGGTGCGTGCCACCATGCCAGGCTAATTTTTGTATTTTTAGTAGAGATGGGGGAGTTTTGCCATGTTGGCCAGGCTGGTCTCGAACTTCTGGCCTGAAATTATACGTTCTCCTTGGCCTCCCAAAGTGCTGGGATTACAGGTGTGAGCCACCATGCCCGGCTGCTGCTGCCTTAACTTTTACTCAAAGCTTTTATTGTTGACTTTTTATGTTGATTCAACATTTCCTGAGATGCAAGGATGTCTATCACAGCATTGTTTATAATAGCAAAAAATAAGAAATGACCAAAATGCTCACAATAGGAGACTGGCAATGTCAAGAATGATTCCTTCATGAGAGAACAGGGTAGGAGGAGAATAATTAAAGACATGGGGACATATTCAGACTATAGGGAAATTAGAAAATCAGGTTACAAAATGCTATTTGCAGACAAAATGCTGAAAGGAGCCTAAAACCGAAGAGCACTCTATGTGACTCAACATAAGGTTGAAAAACAGGCCATATTAATCTATGCTACTAGAAGTCAGGATGGTGGTCACTTTTTTGGGGAAGTAATAATTGGGAGGGCCCCAAGCCACCACCTTGTGAGGTGCTAATAGTGTTCTGTTTCTTGAGCTGGAAGCTGGTAACATGGGTGTGTCCACTTTGTGATTCCTCAAGCTGCATCCTTGTGAGGTGTGCCCTTTTCTGTACAGGTGCTCTGTTTCAACAAAGAATAAAAGATACCCACCGGCATTAGAGTTTGATCTCATCTAAATAGCCATGTACATGTACATGCATAGAAACAAGACTAGAGAAGCATTTCCTCTATTATATCTAAACTTGTTTCTGGGTGATGAGATTAGGAGTAATTTTTATTTTCTTTTGTGTGCTTATCAATATTTTTTTACTTGTCTCCAATGAGTATGTATTACTTTTATAATAAGGAGAAAATATGCATCATTGAGACTTTTTGGTTGTAAGAGTCAGACACTCAACTCAATCTTATATAAATAAAAAAGTGTAATTAATTGGTACAAGTGACTTGAAAAGTCTGGAGATGGATTTAGTTTCAGGACTGGAGTCCATGTAGTGACTTAAGCTTTAGTCGAAGCTCTTTAAGTCTGTATTAGTCCGTTTTCACGCTGCTGATAAAGACATACCCACGACTAGGCAATTTACAAAAGAAAGGTTTAATTGGACTTACAGTTGCATGTGGCTGGGGAAGCCTCACAATCATGGCAGAAGGCAAGTTACATCTTACATAGATGGCATCAGGCAAAGAGAGAGGGAGCTTGTGCAGGGGAACTCCTCTTTTTTAAACCATCAGATCTTGTGAGACTTATTCACTATCATGAGAATAGCATGGAAAAGACTTGCCTCCATGATTCAATTACCCCTCACTGGGTCCTTCCCACAACACGTGGAAATTCAAGATGAGATTTGGGTGGGAACACAGCAAAACCATATCAAAGTTGCAAGTGACAGACACTCACCTTGAATTGACATGAACAGCCGGGTGCAGTGGCTCACAACTGTAATCTCAGCACTTTGGGAGGCCAAGGCAGGAGGATCACTTGAAGCCAGGAGTTAAAGACCAGCCTGCACATTATAGTATAGCGAGACCTCATCTCTACCAAAAAAAAAAAAAAAAAAGTAAAAAATTAGCTGGACTTGGTAGCATGCACCTATAGTTCTAGCTACTTTGGTGGCTAAGGCAGGAGGGTGGTTTGAGCTCAGGAGGTTGAGGCTGTAGTGAGCTATGATGACATCACTGTACTCTAGCCTGGGCAACACAGTGAGATTCTGTCTCTAAAACAAACAAACAAAACCACATAAAACAAAATTGACATACATAAAAATTAGAAATTTATTGCCTCTGACATAATTAAAAGTCTCTGGGAGCATTTTGCTTCAGGTATGGCTGGAGTCAGCTGCTTAAAGGATGCCATTAGGTCTGTCTCTGGCACCCTCCATCTTTTTTCTGTGCTTTCTTCAATTTGGTCTCACTGAAAGACTCTCCCTATATGAGGTGGCAAACATGGCCTCCGCACCTCCAGACTGACATCCTCTCAGCTTGGCAATTCCCAAGAAAAGCAAATACCATTCCGTAACAGTTCCATCTCAAGGTTCTGCAACAGAGTCACATTGGCCCAGACCCACACTGGACCAATCGCTGTGGCCAGGGGATGAACACTCCGATTGGCCAGCCTAGGTCATGGGTCCTTCCCAAGGGCTACAGATGGATGAGGTTTGTTCTCCAAAGGAGATCAAAGTTACTAGAATAATGTAAAATGGATGTTATTCAAGTCAAACTAACAGGTGTGCCCCCTGCCCAGGGAATGCTTGGGACTGTTCATACTGATACCTTGTTTTGGCGTTTCCCTGGCTTTGGGGACCAGGCAGAGCCAGTAGCTCTGAGCACACATAAACACCATTTTATGAGGGTCCCATGGCTTCTACCTCCAGAGACTCACCCAGAGTGGGACGGTAAGAGGGAAGAGTAGGGGAAATCTGGCCATCCCTCCCCTCTGGAGCTGCCGGTGCCAAGTTTCTGGCTGGAGCTTCTCTTTAGAAGACTGGATCACAAAGCTCTGGAAATGGGCGTTTGGGATGGAAACACAGACACACAGTTAATTACCGCATCATGCTTGGCGCCACCCTAATTAAGGCAGTTCCCTGGTGGAGGCCAAGATTTAAAGTTCTCTCTTTCACAGTGCCTGGTGGCAAGCAGGCAGCCCTGTCATCTCCCCTCCCTCTGAGGCATCCCCTTCTTCCTGGCTGGGTGGGGAGAGCACCCAGCTTGCTGGCAGGCAGATGAGAAAGGCTGCCTAGGCTCTGTGAGAGTAACACATCTGCCCTCCCAGAACACGGGACAGGACAAGTAGGGACAGTGTGAGGGGGAGAAATGTCAATCCTGGATCTCTCCTGCTGGGAGATGGTGGGTGGGACAGTCATGTTCCACCTCAAAGAAAAAGGTTAGAATTATCTTGGCTCAGGACCTTTCTGAAAGCAGGAAATGGCTTCCAGAGGGCACTGGTGACCTTGGAGGCCAGGAACACCATCAGATTGCCGTGTTTGGCTTCATAGGGGATGTGGAACCCAATATCCTCAGCCAGACTTCCAATGTCCTTGGATCCCACCATGCTCTGACCCACTCTAATGTAAATAGAATAGGAAGGGCAGATTTTCTGCCAAAAATTATATTAAAAACTGCATAGAATTTCTCTTGAAACCAACAGAATTTCCTTCCATTATCCACAATGTAGAATTGTCTGGTTCTGTTAGGAATTCACTGGATCACAGAGCTGGCAGGAATATAAAAATCACTTCATATTTAGAGGTGAAAAAATTGAGGCCAAGAGAGATTTCCCTATGATCCCAGGCTGTGTTAGATTAGTGTAGATGACAGCTGGCAAATAAATCTCACCTCGAGTGCCAATGCTGAATGATTGGACAGCTGGAGGCTGTGCTGTTAATGATTCTAAGGTCTTTATCTTGCTCAGTGGGAAATAGACTCTTGATTGGTAATGTCTGCCATGGGCACTGGAGGGAGGATGGTGGTTCATGTGCCAGGCTTTTGCCATCTTGTCTAGATGTCAAAGGGGTACTTGGACATTGGCCTTGAAAGTAGGCAATCCTGGAGGTTTTGTCTGGGTGGATAAACTGAAACCCAGAATAGGTTTACTAAGAAGGGCATAAAATCCATGAAACTCTTCAATGAAGGGTCACCAAATTGCTATGAGGGCTTGATGGCCAGGATTACAAAGTGGGAAATCCCAAGGTTTTTGACTTTAAGGTTTTTCCGATACAGCTTGGGCTCTGTCTCTGTGGCCCTCCCCAGCCTCCAGAGCTGTGTGTCCTCTAGGCCTGTGCTCCTTCAGGGGCTGTGGTCAGTGGTCCTGCTGGGATAGCAGGCCACAGAGGATGGAAAGCTTGAGTTGAAAGGCCAACGCTGAAGGCCTGAGTATTAGGAGATCTAAGTTCTCCTCCTGCATCTGCCATCATCACTGTGTAAACAGAACAAGCCTCTTCCTTCCCAGAGCCTCATCTATACATTGGATGAAGGTCCCAATGGTCTCACGGATTCCAACAAACTGTTACACTTGACCCATCACATAGTCCAGTTTTAGTTTTTTAATTGTGGTAAACTATACATGTCATAAAATTTACCATTTTAATCATTTTTTGGTATGCAGTCCTGTGGCATAAGTATATTCAAATTGTTGGGCAACCATCACCACCATCTATCTCCAGAACTTTTTCACCTTCCCCACCCGACCAAAACTCTGTACCCATTAAATAACAACTTCCCAATTCCGCTCTCCCTAGCAACTGGTGATGACCATTGTGCTGTAAATTGGGGACTAAGTCCCCCTTGTGGGGTCTTTAAGGATCACTCCAACATGGCCATGAAAATTATACCCAAAGAGGTATAGAGGCATATGAAATTAAGGGGTTTATTACACTCACAGGTCTTAGAGAGGGAGGACTAGGTCTGCCACTCATGGGTCAGCATTGGAGGAATGACAAGGGAGCCACTTCAACCAAGCAGGTGGGGAGCAAGAAACACAGAGAGAGAAAGTGCGGGAGAGGTGTGGCGCACACAAGCAGAAGGCATGGGGAGATGTCACTGGTGCATTTGTAGTTTTTAATTTATTCTTTATTTATCTTATTTATTTGTTTTTTTTTGAGACAGAGTCCCACTCTGTCTCCCAGGCTGGCATGCAGTGGTGCAATCTCTGCTCACTGCAACCTTCGCTTCCCGGGTTTAAGCGATCCTCCTGCCTCAGCCTCCCAAGTAGCTGGGATTACAGGTGCCCACCACCATGCCCCGCTAATTTTTTATATTTTTGGTAGAGATGGGATTTCACCATGTTTGACATGCTGGTCTCGAACTCCTGACCTCAAGTGATCCTCCTGCCTCAGCCTCCCAAAGTGCTGGGATTACAGGCATGAGCCACCTCGCCCAGCCTATTTTGTATTTTTTGTAGAAATGGGGGTCTTGCCATGTTGCCCAGCTGGGTCTCCAACTCCTGGCCTCAAGCAATCCTCCCATTTTGGCTTTCCAAAGTGCTGGGATTATGGGTGAGAGCCACTGTGCCTCACCTCGTTGGTGTGTTTGAATGTCACTAGGTCACAGTTGGGAAGGTCAGTAGGGGAACTGTGGCAGGGACCAGTCTGATCATACTGATTCACCTGGTCACGTGGTGGGTGCTCACAGCCTGTTTGTGGGGATGTAAAGGCATCAGAAAAATATGAAGTTTTAAACATTTACCATACAACCATACTAGTTTCTGTCTCTGTGAATTTGCCTATATTAGTTACCATGTAAGCGGAATCACACAGTATTTGTCTTTTTGTGACTGGCTTATTTCATTCAGCATAATGTCTTTAAGGTTTATGTTGTAGCCTGTGTCAGTATTTCCTTCCTTCTTAAGGCTGAATTATATTCCATTGTATGTATAGACGACATTGAGTTTATCCATCATCCATTGGTGGCCACTTGGGTTGCCCCCAAATTTTGGCTACTGTGAATAATGCTGCTATGAACACGGGTGTACAGATATCTGTTTGAGCCCCTGCTTTCACTTCTGGATATATACCCAGAAGTGGAATTGCTGGATCACATAGTAATTCCATGTTTAATTTGTTGAGGAATGACCATACCGTCTTCCATAGCAGCTGCACTGTTTTCCATTTCCAGCAGCAGTGCACAAGGCTTCTGATTTCTCTACTTTCTCACCAACACTTGTTATTTTCCGTTTTAGCGGATTTTTTTTAGTTTGTTTTATAATGGCCATCCTAACAGGTGTGAAGTGATTTCTCACTGTGGTTTTGACTTGTGTTCCACTAATGATTAGTGATGTTGACATCTTTTCATCTGCTTCTTGGTCATTTGTATATCTTCTTTGGAGAAATGTCTATTCTGGACCTTTGCCCAATTTAAAAAATTGGTTTATTTCTTTCTAGATTGGTTTTAATTTCCTAGCAAGGCCTGAAAGATTGAAACAGTACTGTGGATGGGTAATTAAAACAAATTTTTCTTTTGAGATGGGGTCTTGCTGTGTTGCCCAAGCTGGCCTTGAACTCTCGGGCTCAAATGATCCTTCTATCTCAGCCTGCCAAGTAGCTGGGATTAGAGGCATGTGTCACTATACCTGGCTGAGAGGGTCAATTTTTTTTTTTTTGTAGGTTAAATGAACTTTAAAAAAATTTTATTTTAGATTTGGGGGTACATGTGCATATTTGTTACATGGGTATATTGCGTGCTGGTGGGGATTGTGCTTCTCATGTACCCATCACCCAAATAGTGAACATTGTACCCAATATGTAATTATTCAAACTTTGCCTCTCTCCTGTCCTTCAGGCTTTTGGAGTCCCCAGTGTCTATTATTTCTATCTGTATGTCCATGTATACCCATTTTTTTTTTTTGAGACAGGGTCTCATTCTGTCGCCCATGCTGGAGTGTAGTGGCACATTCTTGGCTCACTGCAACCTCCACCTCCCCAGTTCAAGCCATCCTCCTGCCTCAGCTTCCTGAGTAGCTAGGACTACAGGTGTGAGCCACCATGCCCAGGTAATTTTTGTATTTTTAGTAAAGACGGGATTTCACCATGTTGGCCAGAGTGGTCTTGAACTCCTGACCTCAGGTGATCTGCCTGCCTTTGCCTCCCAAAGTGCTGGGATTACAGGCGTGAGCCACCACACCTGGCCAGCCATGTGTACCCATTGTTTCATTCCCACTAATAAGTACAACGAGCTTATTTGATTTTTTGTTTCTGAGTTAGTTCCATGGCCTCCAGTTCCATTCCTGTTGCTGAAAAAGACATGATTTTAATCTCTCTGATGGCTGCTAGAAGGGTAATTTTTTAAATTATTTTTTCTCTTGGTTATTTTCTTTCTTTTCAATATAATCTGTAGGTTCACAAGAAGGATAATTTTTGATGGAAGAAGGAATACAGATGGAAAGGCCTAAGGCTGAAGCCATGTGGTAGGTCTGATTTCTCTCTATCTGAGTGGTCTCTTTTTTCTATCTGGCACCATCTCTTCTTCATCCATGAGCTTCCAATAGCCCTGCCTTGCCCTCATTGCTCTAGGGCCTCCTCTTGTGTTGCCAAAATAGAGGGAGTGGGAGCATCTTCACCTTGACTGAGCATCTTTACAGCACACTCTCCAGAGCAAGAGTGTCTTTCCCCAACTGTCCTGCTGAAATCCGGGGCCTGGCTCCCACTGGAATCCAGAAGCCAGGGATGGATCCTGGGCAGACCCCCTTTCCTAGCACGAAGCTGTTCTCAACCCAAGGAATGGAGCCCCTCAAGTGACCCCAGCAAACCATCTGAGACTCTGAGAATAGGGATGGTCATTGTGACCTGAGTGACCAAAATAGACACCCCTTTATCAACTAACGCAGACCCAAACTTAAGGAAACAAAGTTACCTACAGGTCGAGGGTTCAGAGCTCTCCTGCCTAGCCAATTTCTAAATTCCTACAGTGAAATGCTCCAACAAGAGGAGCTTTCAGCTCTGATTTGAAGAGGATCAGCCTTCCAAACATTCTCTTCTGATAAGCGATTATAGTCTATGGCCATCCTGCCCTGAACATGCCCAATCTTGTCTGATAAACTACTATATACCATAGGCCAGTTTCCACAGCCTACAGAGGCTGTGCAGAAACTGACCTTGTGTCCTACAGCTTCCCCTTTGATGTAAAGAGCCAATTCCACCTCATTTTAATGCTAAAACCCTTCCCCAAGGTGAACGTGGGATGTACGTCACATACATGTTTATCCATGATACACAAGCTTGGCTCCCCTCATAAATATGCATAACTTTTCCCCCAAATCTGCTGAATATGTATGACCCTGGCCCTGGGAGGCATAAAACCCAACCCATCCTTCTTTCCTCTCTTGGAAGAGAAAGCACCTTCAGTCCATGATGGAGACTCTCTCTTCCCAGTGTGTAAGCCAATAGCACCAATAAAGCTCTCTTTCTACTTTTTAGCTGTCCTGTCAGAGGTGTTTGAACCAGCCCAACTCCACCTTGAATAAGGGCTGAGTAAAATAAAGCTGAGACCTACCGGGCTGCTTTCCCAGGAGGTTGTCATTCTCAGTCACAGGATGAGATAGGAGGTCAGCACAAGATCCAGGTCATAAAGACCTTGCTGATAAAACAGGTTGCAATAGAGAAGTTGGCTAAAACCCACCAAAACCAAGATGGCGACAAGAGTGACCTCTAGTCGTCCTCACTGCTACACTCCTACCAGTGCCATGACAATTTACAAACGCCATGGCAACATCAGGAAGCTATCCTATATGGTCTAAAAAGGGGAGGCATGAATAATCCAGCCCTTGTTTAGCATATACTAAAGAAATAACCATAAAAATGGGCCACCAGCAGCCCTTGGGGCTGCTCTGTCTATGAAGTAACCATTCTTTATTCCTTTATTTACTTTCTTAATGAATTTGCTTTCACTTGGCTCTATGGACTCGCCCTGAATTCTTTCTTGTGCTAGATCCAAGAACACTCTCTTGGGGTCTGGATCTGGACACCTTTCCAGTAACAATCCTGGTGGTCTTTTGGATGACATCACTCGGAATGCCAGCCAGCTGTCCCCACAGGGCCATTTCGCTGTCCCCTCAGTGGGTGTGCCGCTGGGTTTGTCTCCACCTCACTTCGACTTTCTCCTAACTTCTGCCCACTCTCTCCTGGCTCCTTATGTCCCTCTCCTCTTCATGGCCTCTCAGCTTCTGCTCCTTCTCCTCACAGACTTTCCCCTCATGTTTCCTGGTCCAGAAGAGGAGCTGAGGGTGTAGTAGGTTTACCGCCCTGTGGAAGGGCAGGATGAAGGCAGCCCCAGGCAGAGGGAGACTGAGTTGTGCCGTAGTCTCAATGAGGAGTCCTGAAGCTGGGACAGCCCTTTGTAGCTGTCCTGGGTAGGGACGAGGGGTTGGGCCTTTATGACCTTGTGCTTCCCAGTTATGAGATGCGGCTGCCCCAGGAAGGAGGTGTGATGTGGGGCGAGGTGACTTGCTTCATAAAAGCAATTCCAAAGGGGGCTGGCAGCTGGGGGCCATCTGCCAGCTGCATTTCCAGGAGCTGAAGGGCCTTCAGTCCTTCAGTTCTGAAGGAGAACCCCTGTGCCTCCTTCTGTGCCCCAGGACGTTCCCCTCATTCTTGCTTCCCTGGGATTGTGTCTACCAGGAAAGCATCAGCAGGTGAGCTTTGACTCAGGCTCTGCTTTCTAGGGTGATAGGGTTCGGATGTTTCTCCCCTCCAAATCTCATGTTGAAATGTGACCTCTGGCTGGGCATGGTGGCTCATGCCTGTAATTCCAGCACTTTGGGAGGCCAAGGCGGGTGGGTCACCTTAGGTCAGGAGTTTGACACCAGCCTGGGCAACATGGGGGAAACCCCGTCTCTAAATAAAAATATAATATTTAGCCAGGTGTAGTGGTGCATGCCTGTAATCCCACCTACTCAGGAGGCTGAGGCAGGAGAATTGCTTGAGCCCCAGAGGCGGAGGTTGCAGTGAGCCGAGATCACGCCATTGCACTCCAGCCTGGGTGACAGAGCAAGACTCTGTCTCAAAAAACAAACAAACAAACAAACAAACAAACAAACAAACAAACAAACACAAACCCAGAAATGTGACCTCTAATGTTGGAGGTGGGTCTGGGAGGTGTGTGGGTCATGGGGGTGGATCCCTCATGAATGGCTTGGTGCTGTCCTTGTGGTAATGAATGAGTTCTCACTCTACCAGTTCCCGTGAGAGCTGCTTGTTTAAAAAGTGCCTGGAGGCCGGGCGCGGTGGCTCACGCTTGTAATCCCAGCACTTTGGGAGCCTGAGGCGGGCGGATCACGAGGTCAGGAGATAGAGACCACGGTGAAACCCCGTCTCTACTAAAAAATACAAAAAATTAGCTGGGCATGGTGGCGGGCGCCTGTAGTCCCAGCTACTCAGAGAGGCTGAGGCAGGAGAATGGCGTGAACCCGGGAGGCGGAGCTTGCAGTGAGCCGAGATTGCGCCACTGCACTCCAGCCTGGGCGACAGAGCGAGACTCCATCTCAAAAAAAAAAAAAAAAAAAAAGTGCCTGGAACCTCTTCCTCTCTCACCATGTAACATGCCTGCTTCCCCTTGACCTTCTGTCATGATTGTAAGCTTCCTGAGGCTCTCACTAGAAACAGATGTGGGTGCCATGCTTATACAGCCTGCAGAACTGTGAGCCAAATAAACCTATTTTATTTTTCTTTTTTGTATTTTTTTTTTTTTTAAGTAGAGATGGGGTTTCATCATGTTTGCCAGGCTGGTCTTGAATCCTGACCTCAAGTGATTCACCCGCCTCAGCCTCCCAAAGTGCTGGGATTACAGATGTGAGCCACCTCACCTGTCCTATTTTCTTTATACATAACTCAGCCTTAGGTATTCCTTTCTAGCAATGCAAAGCAGACTGATACGGAAACTGGGTTAAGACACCCACTAAACCACCCATCCTGGTTGGGAAGGAGATCTTTGTATCAAGATATACCATAGGATCTTGGCTAGCCTGTGACAAAACTTCTCTTAGGTCAGGTGATTGACTCTCAACCAATCACCTCTGGACAGATAATCAGGCACCTGGGCTCCAGGGACAGATGATGGTTTTTTCTTTTTTCAGCAGGAGACTGTGAGCATGACAAGCCCCAGGACTGGCCTGTCCAGTAGAATGGGTGCCTACTATTTGATGGGCCTTGACTGGGCATGGGGGACAGGGAGGGCAGGATGACTTAGACATGGTTTCTGTTTAGGGAGCCCCAGTCCAGTGGAGTCAACCGTCTTTTCTTCTCATAGCCCATGCAGGGGAATCCTAATTAGAGGCAAACACCCCTGACTGTTCCCACTCATCCCTGCAGTCTCAGGGGGGTGAACTCTGAGTGCTCGAAGCCCATTATGATGGTCAATGATTGGTTTGGGTCTGGACATGAGATTCAGCTTGGTCAATGACTCCAAGGGGAAGTCTCCAAGCTAAGATCTGGGAAAGGAATTCCTCACCAATGAAACAGCACACGAGAGGAAATGCCTCATTTTGCTGAACTGTGTGGGACTGTCTGCAAAGACTGCAAGTGCAGTATGACTAGTGGTGGGGGGACCTGGTGGACATGGTGAGGACAGCATCTTTGATGATGTCACCTGAACCACAGAACAAACCCGCCCCACAACATCTCTGTCTCTGGGCTTGCAGTTATATGATATGACTAACATTCCTATTGTGCGACAGCTATGAAGGAGGTCTCTGAAGCCTGATTGCCTGCTGTGTGACCTTGGGCAGATGCTTAACCTCTCTTGCCTTGGTTTCTTCATCTGGAAAGTGGACATGAAATAAGACCCATCTCATAAGGCTGCTAGGAGGTGTAAACATGTTTATATATGTGAAGGGCTTATAACAGTGTCTGGCACACAGGAAATGGTGTACAAGTGTTGGCTGTTATTGAGTTCCCCTTTAAAAACAGATCTTAGGTAGACAGAATTGGATTAATCATGAGCCTTGATTCATGACATGCCACTGGTATATTTATTAACATAACTAACACCCATGAGCCCATCACTCAACTCAAGAACTAGAATATTGCCAATAGTGATTACTCCTCCGTATGTACACCTCTCGAACTGGCCCCATGACCACCTCCCTACATTTGCCCCTCAGATAAGCACAGTCCTGAATTCTGTGTTTCTCATTCCCTTGTGTGCGTTTGTATAGTTTTATCACATATAAGTGTATATCCAGACAACGTATTGCTTTGTTTTGCTTGCTTTTGAGCCTCACAAAAAGGGTACAGGCTACACAGTCTTCTGGGAGCTTTCTGCAAAGATGCTTTTACTTGGGTTTTCTGCTTCTCATGGCTGAAGGCACTCCAATCACATAGCATCTTCTAGAAGGGAGGAAGAAAAGTCTACTTTAAACAGACAGAAACGCAAGTTAGATCTTTTCTTCTTTCCTGTTTCTTGCACTTCATTTGGCTGTGGATCTGTTCTGGGTCTCCCAACGGTCACTGCAGAAATGCCTTCCTTCTGAATTAGTGTGTGAGGGGGTTCATGTGCTCCTGGCTTGGCTGCCCTGCTGGCACAGGGTCCAGGTATGAGAGACCCTACTCAGAGCCCCAAGCCACACGGAGAGGCCTCGGCCCCTGAGGAATTTTTCTGATGCTTTTGAATCTCCCACTGGGAATCATTTTCCCCTTTCCATCCCAAATATGGGCTGAGGCTCTGGAAGGCATGGGAGAACTAATTTGACGTGAGTGTAAACACTTCCATGCCAGTGGAAACCTGGCCAGCAGGAATTCCAAGCCATCCAAGAATTCTGCCAACCTAGAGTTGGACTTTGGCTGGGACCCTCTGGTGTAGCTACTTTTAGCTGGGAACATTTTTTTCCCAGACTCTGGAAGGCCACACTTGAAGGATTACAATTTCCTCAACAAAGACCCCACGGTGACAAGGGGCATTTCTGCATTGAGTTAACCATTTACATGCCTGCCTCCCAAATTTCCCTGTTTTGGGGGGTGGCACCTACCTAATTGCTAAGATCCAAGGCTCAGGAGGCAAAGAAACCTGGCTCTACCTCTGGGTCTACCTCTTATTGAGAGGATAATAATACCTGCCTCTAGAGATGCGAGGATCAAATGAAATAATAATATGTATAAAAATACTTGCATATGGTAGTGCTTGTACCAGTCAGTCTAAGCAAGGCTGTGCTGCAGTAGCAAGCATCCCTGCAAGCTCAGTGGCTAATCACTACATAAGTTTATTTTTCACTCCCATGAAGCTTGCTGTAGGTCCAAGACCACCCTCCAGGGCAGACTTCTTCCAGATGTGATACATAATCCAGAAGATCAAATTCCAGCTCCATCACTTCAACTCAAAGCCTCCATGTTCACTGTGGCAGAGGAAGAAATTAACTCAATAATTGGCCAGAACATTTCTGCTCTCAGTTAACTAGCCAAGACTAGCCACATGGTTCCACCTCACAGCAAGGGTACTGGGATATATAGTTTTCTGTATGTCCAGGAAGGAAAACTGAGACTGATGTTGTGGAGCATTGTAAGGTCAACCACGGTGTTCAATAAACATTAGTTTCCTGCCTTTATTTTCCACCCTCAAAGAGTTTAGAACCTATTTAAGGTGACAAGCATGTATAGATGAAAAGATCAACATATTTTCCTTAATTCCTTAGAAGCATGCCATCGTTTGCACCATACAGAAGGCTTTTTCAGCCTCATTTCCACAGTCCCCTCGGCAGCATTTTCCTTCTGGAACCCTAGGGAAGGGAAGACAGGGAATACAGTGATGGAGGCCTACTGAATAACTTGACGGGCAAGTGTCAGAACTGGTTGGCTTTTCAGAGAATAGCCAACTGCCCCAAGCCTCCAAGGAGAGTAGTACATGAGGCGGGTACCTCCGGGGCTCCTTGTGGACAGAAAAACAATGACAACCTCTCCTGTCAATTGAATGTTTACTGTGTGCCAGACATCACGCTAAATGCTTCATGTGTCATCACTGAGGTGGTTATTATTAGCACCCCAATTTAACCAATGAGAAAACTGAGGCTCAGAGAGGAAAACTACCCTGCCAAAGTCATGCAGTGACAACCCAGGGAGGGAGGGTGGAAGGGCGGGGCAGAAGGATTGGGACAGTCACAGTCTCTGGCTTAAGGAGGGGGTCAGGGATGCCCGGGTCCTCTCTCGTCCTTTCTGCTCATGCTGTAGTTGAACAGGCAAAGCAGAGGGAGTTGTGTGCAAAGCACCAAATGTGACAATATTCGAGAGGCCCTGCAAAACTCCAGGGTATTCACAGATAAAAAAGCAGGATTTAACTTTTCAGGGTGGAAGCAACTATTTGCACCATTTATTTATTTATTTATTTTGGTTTTGTTTTTTTGAGACTAGGTCTTGCTCTGTTGCCCAAGCTGGAGTGCAGTGGTGCAATCATGCACCACTCAACCCAAGGAATGGAGCCTCTACCTCCCAGGCTCGAGTGATTTTCCCACTTCAGCCTCCCTAGTAACTGGGACTACTTGTGCACACCACCAAGCCTGGCTAATTTTTTTTTTTTTTTTTTTTTTGAGACAGACTCTCACTCTGTGGCCCAAGCTGGAGTGCAGTGGCACAATCTCGGCTCGCTGCAACCTCTGCCTCCCAGGCGCAAACGATTATCGTGCCTCAGCCTCCCCAGTAGCTGGGACTACAGACGCGCACCACCATGCCCAGCTAATTTTTTGTATTTTAGTAGAGACGGGGTTTCACTCTTGTTGCCCAGGGTGGTCTCGAACCCTTGAGCTCAGGCAATCCTCCCACCTCAGCCTCCCAAAGTTCTGGGATTACAGGTGTGAGTCACCGCACCCAGCCCTAATTTTTAAACCTTTTTTGTAGGGGGTATGGGGTCTTGCTATGTTACCCAGGCTGGTTTCAAACTCCTGTGCTCAAATGATCCTCCCACCTTAGCCTCCCAAAGTGCTGGGATTACAGGTGTGAGCCACCATGCCCGGCCTCATTTGCACCTTTTTTAGAGAAGAGAGTTGAGGAGGAAGGAAAGGATTCTGCAGGTGGAGAGAAGGGTCTCTTCTTCCAGGTAGGCTGGCCAAGATCAGGAGCAAAGTCCCTTTTCCTTCTAAGTTGGGAAGTTGAGACCCAGGGCAGGGCGGGTTTTGTCCAGAGCTACACAGCCAGAAAGCGGCAGAAGCAGATGAGGACCTGGGTCTCCTGATGCCTTGTTTCCCCCAACACCGGTCCCCTCCACTGCTGCCTCTGGGACTGAAAGAGAAAGGGAGGTCTATGGGCACAAAGTCAGTAAGCAGCTGCCATGAGCCATGTGTGCAGGCAGCGCTGGCCCAGTGCTGGGGAGTTGCTGCCCCCTCTCCTCCAGGCCAGCCTGGTCTGTCTTTGTAAGCCTGGAGCAGCAGGAAGTGAGTAGGAGTAGTGACACCCCCACTGCACTTGGGCCTCTAAAAGTGTCCCATTTTCCCTAAAGGTGATAGGTAATATATGTTCATGGTGTCTATTAGGATTCTGATAAGATGGCAGAAAAATCAAGATCAAGAGAAGGTGAACAAATGGGAAGTAGGTTTTGCTTTGCGTTTACTACCCCACCCTTGCCAAGCAATGCAGCTGGCCTGCCCAGTAGCTCCCAGTCTCACCCTCCTGACATTCAAATAGCACCTGCTCCCTAGTATGGATGTGACTTGTTCCCCAATCCCAGAACTTGATTTTGCCAGGAACTGAGATGTGGAATCTTCACACTTGGATAGGCTGCTTGCAGGTGGAAGTGTGGGTGAGCTTTGCCTCCCTGGATGTGCACAAGCTGGGGATGGTACAGATGTGGCATGCTGCAGGGGGGTGTCACACGATGCGTAGGATGCTGGCTGTTCTCTCTTTGTCCCTCCAGACCCTGCTCCATGCATGAGGCAGCTCAGTCTCTTAACCTGCATCTTTCAGAAAATAGGACACTTTTGAAGACCAAAGTGCAGTGGAAGTATCACTACCCCTACTCCCTCCCTGCTGCTCCAGACTTGCAGAGACACACCAGGCTGACCTGGAGAAGGGCCAGCAACTCCCCAGCACTGGGCCAGTGCTGTCTGCATACAGGGCTCATGGAAGCTGCTTGTTTGACTTTCATCTTCCTTGTCCTCTGGCTTTTGCTTGGGTTTGGCCAATAGGAGGCACTGCAGGGAGATGGGAAGGAGGTAGGAGAGAGCAGTGGAGCCATACATTTTCTAGTCCTCTCCCTGCCAGGCCACACTTTGGTGGGTGCAGTCTTTCTCCCCTGAAAAGCTACAGCTCTTATCAAGTGGCCCTCTCACCCATCACCCTCTCTGGGCTTTGATCACTGCTTGGTTCCCTTGTCTTTCAGGTCTAGTGGCTGTAAGGACTTCCCATGGTGCTAGTTCCCCGGATGACCCACCTCCCCTTCTGGTTCCCTGACCCCGTAAATACCCCCATCATTAAACTCTCCTCAGTTACCCTTGGGAAGGTGCCATCTGTCCATCTGTTTCCTGCCGGGCCAGACTGATACAAACAGGAAGGATGGGACCTTGACCTCCTGGTCCTAGTCTTTCCTAGATGCCATGCTTCCCGGGTCCCCGTGGTCATCTCGCAGTCCCAGCATTTCCGACCACCAAGCCCCTTGGTGTACCAGGCCTGCGCCGAGCTCCCGCCAGCCTTATTTATTTATTGAACAACATGCAAGCGCAGTTTCCTTTTGTGTTTAATGTGTCAGCATTTCAGTGCATTCGGACTTCAAGGCTCGGATTTTGTTGACAATAATGAGATCACCCAGACAATTATCGTTTGATTCTTCAGTTTGCCAGAGAGGGGAAGATTAAAGAAAAGTTAAGAAGCTTTGGCTGTTTCCTGTTATCCATTTGCTGGGAGGGGTGGGGGTGGGGTTGAGGGGCTGGAAGGAATAGAAAATCTAACTGCTTAAAAATGTCCACATCTGGAGACACCCAGACGGTGTGCATCCAAGCAGGCTTCACACTTGTACAAAGGTGCCCTCGTGGGGTGACCCTTGAGGCAGGTAGAATGTTCCTGTCCCCAGACATTTTCCACGTGAGGCCACAGGGTCTGAAAATCCATCAGTTCCAATATGCCGTCCTCCAATTTAAATCCTCGAGTGAGAGACAGAAGACTGGAATCCCACAGTTGCTTATTATTATTATTTTGATAGAACAATTGTTTCAGCACAGCCATGAATTTGTTGACGTGGAATGGCTTCCCTCCTTGGCCCGGGTTTTCTCCTCTGCCGAGCGAGGGGTGATTGAATGAGACGGTTCAACCCTCCCTGAGCCCTGCCTTCTATCCCCTACTGCTCCCCCTCAGTTTGTGTGGCTGATTGAGACCCCAGGGAAAGGCCTGAGGTTGCCGAGGGAAAGGAGGGTGCCAGAGGGAACAGTAGGTGCCAGAGTCTTCTTGACTTCCGTTGTATGCTCTGAATGAGTCCCCAGTCCTGGGAGAACAGGTATCTACTGGGGGCTTTCAGAGCACATCCTACAGGGCCCCAGGGAGGGGCAGGTGCCAGGGAGGACAAGGCCAGGCTACAGGGCTCTCCTGCCTTCCTCCATCCCTCCATCTGGGATTCCCTCCTGTGACTGACAGGATACAGTGTTTATGCTCAGAAAGACCCTCCAGAAATGCCTCCACCTCTGGCCATGCCCTCAGCACCCCTTCAACCAACTCATGCCCTTTCTAGAACACCAGGGAGATCTTCTCCCCGCCAGGGGCAGCCTTTCCCTAGATCAACTTCTCCCTGTCTCCTTTCTGCCCACCTTTCTAGACATGCTTGCCTTGGTGGTGTTGACTCTGTCCCTTCTCCCCGTGCCTTCCAGCCTCATCCCCTGGCCACCTCTCCCAGGTTGTCACGCTGCCTGTCTATCTAGGTGTTGGCACTTTCAAACCACCTGCTGGGTGTGGATGTTGGAAGGTGACCAACCGGGCATGGTGGCTCATGCCTGTAATCCTAGCACTTTGGGAGGCTGAGCCAGGCGGATTGCCTGAGCTTGGAGTTCGAGACCAGCCTGGGCAACACGGTGAAACCCGATCTCTACTAAAATACAAAAAATTAGCTGGGTGTAGCGGTGTGGGCCTGTAGTCCCAGCTACTCTGGAGACTGAGGCAGGAGAATTGCTTGAGTCTGGGAGGCGGAGGTTGCAGTGAGCTGAGATTGCGCCACTGCATTCCAGCCTGGCGACACAGCGAGACTCCTCAGTCTCAAAAAAAAAATAAATAAATAAAAAAGGGAAGGTGATCATCATTGGGACAAAGCTGTTTGTTACTGGGGGGAAAAACAGGAATGATGAAGGGGGTGAAGGGAGAGTCGGAATCGGTTTCTTTTTTTGTTTGTTTGTTTTGAGACAGAGTCTCCCTCTGTTACCTAGGCTGGAGGGCAGAGGCTTGATCTCGGCTCACTGCAACCTTCACCTCCTGGGTTCAAGTAATTCTCCTGCCTCAGCCTCCCGAGTAACTGAGATTACAAGCGTGTGCCAACATGGCTGGCTATTTTTTTTGTATTTTTAGTAGAGACAGGGTTTCACCATGTTGGTCAGGCTGGTCTTGAACTCCTAACCTCAAGTGATCCACCTGCCTTGGTCTCCCAATTGCTGGGCTTATAGCTGTGAACCACCGTGCCCAACTGGAAGTCGGAATCTTTATGCAAGAAGAATGCTAGACAAATGAGGAAACCAAGGCCCAGTGAGAGGAGAAACCAGTGCCTTCCAGCCTGGCTCAGAGCTGCAGCCCTTCGTTGAGAGCTTGAATTCCCTACAGCAAGCAAGGGCTGCTTACTGAGTTTTTCACAGAGCTTTTTATTTGCATAGTTTTTCTTATTTTTGGTGTTCAAATGTCCGTTCTTTTCTGAAATCCCAGTGATAAGGAATAGTTGCTGATTTCCTTTATAAATGTCCTTTCTTGGCCTAAAGCCCATTTTAAAAATTGGCACTATCATATGAATTCACCAAATCTGACTTTGACTTTCTGTGGTGGTCAATATCTGGGAGCATCTATCTCCTTAGCACATTGAGATGTGCATGGACCAGCATTTGCTAAACTCCTCTCTTGATGGGAGCTCCCAATCTTCCCTGGAATGTGGTACAGGCTTATGGTAGCTCCTGGCCCAGGTCAGAGACTGCAGGTGGACCTGGTACCGCCAAAGCGGGTGGAAGTTTACGTCCAAGCCCAGCCACCCTGGCTCCCAAAGGCTCTTTCAGCCTCACATCACTGCGGGTCAGAAAAAGAAGGACAAGATACTTCCTGCTCAATCAGTGATTATGTGTGGTTTTTCATTTTCATTCATTTCTTGGGTATTGTCTGAATAGTTACAATGAGCAGAATAATTTTTATAACCACCTCCAATAAATCATTCCCATGTTTTAAAAGGTATAGGCCCATAAATCTTTACTCTCCAAGTTCAAAAGTAGTAATGACTCCTGGTGCAAAATTGGAAAATGAAGAAAAGGACGAGAATGCCTTTCTCCCATAAGAAAATGACTGATAGCGCTTTGGGTCTTTCCTTTCCATTCTTAGAACCATTTAGAAATGAAGGGCACAGCTGGCTGTTCATAGAGCAGGCGTCAAACACCTTTGCTTTGAGAAAGCAAACGCCCTGGGGACAGGGATTAAGTACCGCTCCTCTCCGTATTCCCTCTCTCTTCAGAATGGCCTGCCCATCCCCCCCAACCTCCCAGACACCGATGTCAGCACAGTAGCAGCTTCCTTGATAAATATTTGTGGAGCTGAGTAAAAAAGCAGCACAGAAGAGCAAATCCCTTGAGAGATGTCGGCCAACTCCCAGGCCTCCAGAACTTAGCTTGACGGACTTTGACAGACAGGGATTTGTTTCATCGTGTTGTTTAGCTCAAACCAGAGCTAAACCTCCTCATCGTCTCAAATGACCTGAAATGGTTTCCCAAGCAACCTGGGCAGACCCTGGGGAGTCCAGAAGGCATTCAGGGGCCCTGGACCTCTGGGGCTGAAGATCTGCCTGCCGCTGTCCTGGAGGTCACAGGTTCCAGAAGGGCAGCAGATGCCTGAAGCCGCAGGGCTGCAGGGAGTGAGTGTGCACATGTGTCGGGTGTAGGGGAGGGTTGAGCTAGGAGCAGGGTTCCAGCCTGGGCCTAGGGCATTGTCTGCAGGGGCAGGGAGCAGGAAGTGGCCTTAGGTAGCTGGGGACAGGATGAAGGGGAAGAATGGGGGCCACTCTTCCAAAAGCCGAATGCTTGATCTGGGGTAACTCCCAGGGGTGGGGTCTGGCCACTATTTGTCCAGGGCAAAGTGGCCTGGGGGTCACAGCCAAAGTTTGGCTGGGGGTTCCTCGTAAGAACAGCCAGTCCCGGAGGGTGGAGCCAAGATGGCCGAATAGGAACAGCTTCGGTCTCCAGCTCCCAGCCCCAGCGACACAGAAGACGGATGATTTCTGCATTTCTGCTTGAGGTACCAGTTTCATCTCACTAGGGAGTGCCTAACAGTGGGTGCAGGACAGTTGGTGAAGCGCACTGTGTGCGAGCCGAAGCAGGGCGAGGCATTGCCTCACTCGGGAAGCGCAAGGGGTCAGGGAGTTCCCTTTCCTAGTCAAAGAAAGGGGAAACAGACGGCACCTGGAATATCGGGTCAGTCCCACCCCAATACTGCGCTTTTCCAACGGGCCTGGAAAACGGCACACTAGGAGATTGTGTCCCGCACCTGGCTCGGAGGGTCCTGTGCCCACGGAGTCTCGCTGATTGCTAGCACAGCAGTCTGAGATCAAGCTGCAAGGCGGCAGCGAGGCTGGGGGAGGGGCGCCCGCCATTGCCCAGGCTTGCTTAGGTAAACAAAGCAGCCAGGAAGCTCGAACTGGGTGGAGCCCACCACAGCTCAAGGAGGCCTGCCTGCCTCTATAGGCTCCACCTCTGGGGGCAGGGCACAGACAAACAAAAACTCAGCAAGAACCTCCACAGACTTAAAGGTCTCTGTCTGACTGACAGCTTTGAACAGAGTAGTGGTTCTCCCAGCACGCAGCTGGAGATCTGAGAACGGACAGATTGCCTCCTAAAGTGGGTCCCTCACCCCTGAGCAGCCTAACTGGGAGGCACCCCCCCAGTAGGGACAGACTGACACCTCATTCAACCGGGTACTCCTCTGAGACAAAACTTTCAGACGAACTATCAGACAGCTGAATTTGTGGTCTCACAAAAATCCGCTGTTCTGCAGCCACCGCTGCTGACACCCAGCCAAACAGGGTCTGGAGTGGACCTCTAGTAAACTCCAACAGACCTGCAGCTGAGGGTCCTGTCTGGTAGAAGGAAAACTAACAAACAGAAAGGACATCCACACCAAAAACCCATCTGTACATCTCCATCATCAAAGACCAAAAGTAGATAAAACCACAAAGATGGGGAAAAAACAGAACAAAAAAACTGGAAACTCTAAAAAAACAGAGCACCTCTCCTCCTCCAAAGGAACGCAGTTCCTCACCAGCAACGGAACAAAGCTGGATGGAGGATGACTTTGATGAGTTGAGAGAAGAAGGCTTCAGACGATCAAACTACTCTGAGCTACGAGAGGAAATTCAAAACAATAGCAAAGAAGTTAAAAACTTTGAAAAAATATTAGAAGAATGGATAACTAGAATAACCAATGGAGAGAAGGGCTTAAAGGAGCTGATGGAGCTGAAAGCCAAGTTTCGAGAACTACGCGAAGATTGCAGAAGCCTCAGTAGCAGATGCGATCAACTGGAAGAAAGGGTATCGCTGATGGAAGATGAAATGAATGAAATGAAGAGAGAAGGGAAGTTTAGAGAAAAAAGAATAAAAAGAAATGAACAAAGCCTCCAAGAAATTTGGGACTATGTGAAAAGACCAAACCTACGTCTGATTGGTGTACCTGAAAATGATGGGGAGAATGGAACCAAGTTGGAAAACACTCTGCAAGATATTATCCAGGAGAACTTCCCCAATCTAGCAAGGCAGGCCAGCATTCAGATTCAGGAAATACAGAGAACGCCACAAAGATACTCCTCGAGAAGGGCAACTCCAAGACACATAATTGTCAGATTCACCAAAGTTGAAATGAAGGAAAAAATGTTAAGGGCAGCCAGAGAGAAAGGTCGGGTAACCCACAAAGGGAAGCCCATCAGACTAACAGCTGACCTCTCAGCAGAAACTCTACAAGCCAGAAGAGAGTGGGGGCCGATATTCAACATTCTTAAAGAAAAGAATTTTCAACCCAGAATTTGCTATCCCGCCAAACTAAGCTTCATAAGTGAAGGAGAAATAAAATACTTTACAGACAAGCAAACGCTGAGTGATTTTGTCACCACCAGGCCTGCCCTAAAAGAGCTCCTGAAGGAAGCACTAAACATGGAAAGGAACAACCGGTACCAGCCACTGCAAAAACATGCCAAATTGTAAAGACCATCGAGGCTAGGAAGAAACAATAGCAACTAACGAGCAAAATAACCAACTAACATCATAATGACAGGATCAGATTCACACATAACAATATTAACGTTAAATGTAAATGGGCTAAATGCTCCAATCAAAAGACACAGACTGGCAAACTGGATAAGGAGTCAGGACCCATCAGTGTGCTGTATTCAGGAAACCCATCTCACGTGCAGAGACACACATAGACTCAAAATAAAGGGATGGAGGAAGATCTATCAAGCAACTGGAAAACAAAAAAAGGCAGGGGTTGCAATCCTAGTCTCTGATAAAATAGACTTTAAACCAACAAAGATCAAAAGAGACAAAGAAGGCCATTACATAATGGTAAAGGGATCAATTCAACAAGAAGAGCTAACTATCCTAAATATATATGCACCCAACACAGGAGCACCCAGATTCATAAAGCAAGTCCTCAGTGACCTACAAAGGGACTTAAACTCCCACACAATAATAATGGGAGATTTTAACACCCCACTGTCAACATTAGACAGATCAACGAGACAGAAAGTTAACAAGGATATCCAGGAATTGAACTCAGCTCTACATAAAGTGGACCTAATAGACATCTACAGAACTCTCCACCCCAAGTCAACAGAATATACATTTTTTTCAGCACCACACCACACCTATTCCAAAATTGACCACATAGTTGGAAGTAAAGCTCTCCTCAGCAAATGTAAAA